>NC_134356.1:402262835-402506252 GCF_048569485.1 Anomaloglossus baeobatrachus | reverse complement strand
GGGCCTCCAGCATGGACACGCAGGCAGCCGGCGGGCCTCCAGCATGGACACGCAGGCAGCCGGCGGGCCTCCAGCATGGACACGCAGGCAGCCGGCGGGCCTCCAGCATGGACACGCAGGCAGCCGGCGGGCCTCCAGCATGGACACGCAGGCAGCCGGCGGGCCTCCAGCATGGACACGCAGGCAGCCGGCGGGCCTCCAGCATGGACACGCAGGCAGCCGGCGGGCCTCCAGCATGGACACGCAGGCAGCCGGCGGGCCTCCAGCATGGACACGCAGGCAGCCGGCGGGCCTCCAGCATGGACACGCAGGCAGCCGGCGGGCCTCCAGCATGGACACGCAGGCAGCCGGCGGGCCTCCAGCATGGACACGCAGAGCAGCCGGCGGGCCTCCAGCATGGACACGCAGGCAGCCGGCAGGCCTCCAGCATGGACACGCAGGCAGCCGGCGGGCCTCCAGCATGGACACGCAGGCAGCCGGCGGGCCTCCAGCATGGACACGCAGGGAGCCACAGTGAGGCGGCCGTCGCCCACACAGTGAGGTGGCCGGTCGCCTTCACAGACAGGCGGCAGGGGGGCGCCCGCACAGACAGGCGGCAGGGGGGCGCCCGCACAGACAGGCGGCAGGGGGGCGCCCTCGCACAGACAGGCGGCAGGGGGGCGCCCGCACAGACAGGCAGGCAGGGGGCGCCCGCACAGACAGGCGGCAGGGGGGCGCCCCGCACAGACAGGCGGCAGGGGGGCGCCCGCACAGACAGGCGGCCGGGGGGCGCCCGCACAGACAGGCGGCCGGGGGGCGCCCCGCACAGACAGGCGGCCGGGGGAGCGCCCGCACAGACAGGCGGCCGGTCCGATCCGCACAGACAGGCGGCCGGCCGATCCGCACAGAGAGGCTCCGGCCGGGGGTGAGGGGGGGGGAGGGAGGAAATCAGCGCTGGGGAGATTTTACTGTACCAGCAGCAGCACAGGCAGCGCTCCTCTCTGTTATGCCACGTCTACTGGGATGGTAGGAGGAAAAGCAGGGAGGCGGAGAGAGAGTGGTGGGCGGAGCCCGGGAGCCGGCCGTCCCGATCGTGGCAACGGGACAAACAACGTAAAGCGTGAAAGTCCCGCTGTATCCGGGACGGTTGGGAGGTATGGGGTAAGGGATAATGACACTGACACTCGGGGTACAGGATAATGACGCTGACACTTGGTACAGGATAATGACGCTGACACTTGGCTCTCACCCACAGCACCCTGAAATCCCTCTATCAGCACCCAGCTTTCCTATGTTCTGATATTTATCTTGTCCTCAGCACCCAGCTTTCCCATATCAGAGCATGAGAAAGCTGGGTGCTGAGAGATGTATATCAGAACATGGGAAAGCTGGGTGCTGAGAGATGTATATCAGAACATGGGAAAGCTGGGTGCTGAGAGATGTATAGCAGAGCATGGGAAAGTTGGCTGCTGAGGGAAAGAGCCTTTTTCCCTCAGCACAAAACATTTCCATCCCATACTTGTATCTTTGTCCCCCCTGTATAAAGTTCTCAAAATACTGTAACAGCCCCCACATAGCCTTCCAAATAATTGTATAAAGGGTCTCACATAACCCTTCATATATTAGAATGCAGATACATAGCCCTCCATATATTATAATGCACCCCCATAATCCTCCATGTATAAAGTAGCCCTTCAATTATAATGCATTTCCCATAGTTCTCCATGTATTAAAATTCACCCCATAGTTCTCCATATATTATACTGCACCACATAGTCCTCCATGTTTTATAATGCACTTCCATAGTCCATGTATAAGGTAGCCTCCATAGTCCTCCATATATTATAATGCAGCCCCCATAGTCCTATATGTATTATAACACAACCCCATAAAACTTCAGATGGTATTATGCAGCCCCATACTCCTCCATGTATAATTCACCCCTATATTCCATGTATAAGGTGTCCCTTCATTTTGTATTATACAGCCCCCCCCGACCTCCATTTTAATGCAGCCCTATAAACCTCCAGTATAATGCAGCCTCATAGACCTCTATGTATATTACACCTCTATATTCAATGTATAAGGTGTCCTTCATGTTTATTATGCAGCCTCACCAGGCCTCCATATATAATAATGCAGCCAACCTCTCCAGGCCTCCATGTATAATATAGCAGCCAGCCTCCCAGGCCTCCATGTATAATATAGCAGCCAGCCTCCCCAGGCCTCCATGTATAATAATGCAGCCAGCCTCCCCAGGCCTCCATGTATAATAATGCAGCCAGCCTCCCCAGGCCTCCATGTAAAATAATGCAGCCAGCCTCCCCAGGCCTCCATGTATAATAATGCAGCCAGCCTCCCCAGACCTCCATGTATAATAATGCAGCCAGCCTCCCCAGGCCTCCATGTATAATAATGCAGCCAGCCTCCCCAGGCCTCCATGTATAATAATGCAGCCAGCCTCCCCAGGCCTCCATGTATAATAATGCAGCCAGCCTCCCCAGACCTCCATGTATAATAATGCAGCCAGCCTCCCCAGACCTCCATGTATAATAATGCAGCCAGCCTCCCCAGGCCTCCATGTATAATAATGCAGCCAGCCTCCCCAGGCCTCCATGTATAATAATGCAGCCAGCCTCCCCAGGCCTCATGTATAATAATGCAGCCAGCCTCCCCAGGCCTCCATGTATAATAATGCAGCCAGCCTCCCCAGGCCTCCATGTATAATAATGCAGCCAGCCTCCCCAGGCCTCCATGTATAATAATGCAGCCAGCCTCCCCAGGCCTCATGTATAATAATGCAGCCAGCCTCCCCAGGCCTCATGTATAATAATGCTGCCAGCCTCCCCAGGGCTCATGTATAATAATGCTGCCAGCCTCCCCAGGCCTCCATCTATAATAATGCTGCCAGCCTCCCCAGGCCTCCATGTACAGTATAATGCAGTCTCCCCAGGCCTCCATGTACAGTATCATGCAGCCTCCCCACCCCAGGCCTCCATGTACAGTATCATGCAGCCTCCCCACCCCAGGCCTCCATGTACAGTATCATACAGCCTCCCGACCCCAGGCCTCCATGTACAGTATCATGCAGCCTCCCCACCCCAGGCCTCTGACCACCGTGTACTCATTTTATATATATAAAAAAAAAAAAAAACAAGTACTCACCGATCTTCTCCTTCCACTGCTGCTCTGTCCTGACGTCTCCTTGTTCCACTGCTGCTGTACTCCCTGCTCTCCTCCTTCCACTGCTGCTCGTCCTCCTCTCTCTCCCGGTGCTCCGGTCGGCGTCCTCCCTCCCTGCGCTCTGTGCACTCAGCACAGCAGTCGCACAGGAGTGACGTCACCGCGCAGGCACAGGGGGAGTATGATGATGCAGAGCGGCGCTGGCCGCTCTATGCTTCATTATTACTGTGCGCGGTGACGGGGGAGGGGGGCCCCCGGTGCCGCCGCTGACATCGGGCAGGAGGGCCCGGTGTCGGGGGCGGCAGCGGGTCATATAGTGGGCGCGTGCACTGTGACAGATCAGCGCAGCTTCTCTCTCACTGAGAGGAGCTGGCTGCTGATCTGTCGGGTCCCCGCGGGCCCCAAACTGCCCGGGCCCGGTCGCGATGGCGACCGCTGCGACCGCGGTCGTTACGCCCCTGTATATATATATATATATATACACACACACACACACTTCGGCACCCTAGGGGGACCAGCACCAGGTGACCGGTGTGGCTTACCGACCGCCCAAAGCGGTTGTGTGTCCACCAGATTCCCTGCCTTGGGCCTCCCAGAGCTGCAGAGCTCGTTCCTGAAATCCTCCACCGGCATAATGATTGTAAAATTGGCTGCCGGAGCTCTCAGGGGAGGAGGGAGCCGTGGGCGGCGACTAATAAAGTGCGGGAATCTGGTGCCCCACAGTGATCAGTGAGGGGGGAGGAGGAAACAAAGTATGCTCCAGCCCTCACTGTCGACGTCAGGTCGACCGTCCCGCCCTTACCCCTGACTGGCAGGCCCGGGGGCGGGAGTTATGGTACTAGGCCGCATGAAGCCGGGGACTAAATTTAATACCGCGGCCGGCAAACAGGCGCGGTCGGCGCGGTAGTCCCGGTCGTCATAAAAAAACAGCAGCCGCTGCAGCGTCTGTGTACAAGCGCTCCATGCACCGTCCCCAAGGGGACACAGAGTACCTTTTGGATGCAGGGCCTGTCCCTGATGATATCAAGTCTCCTGTCCGGCAGATTCCCACAGGGGAGCCCGGTCCCAGTGCATGGATGACCGGTTAGGATCCCACTTCTCCCAGAGCCTCTAAGGGATGGGGAAGGAAAACGGCATGTGGCTCCAGCCTCTGTACCCGCAATGGGTACCTCAACTTTAACAGCACCGCCGACTTAGTGGGGTGAGAAGGGAGCATGCCGGGGGCCCAGGGGCCCTCTTTTCTTCCATCCGATACAATCAGCAGCTGCTGCTGACTAAAATGTGGAGCTTGCGTGAATGTGTGCCTCCTTCAACACAAAGCATAAAACTGAGGAGCCCGTGAGGCACGGGAGGGTGTATAGGCAGAGGGGAGGGGTTACACTTTTTAAAGTGTAATAGTTTGTGTGGCCTCCGGAGGCAGAAGCTATACACCCAATTGTCTGGGTCTCCCAATGGAGCGACAAAGAAAAGTGTGATCGCACAATAGTTTTTGGGATGTTTTTTTCACAGTGTTCACTATATGGTAAAACTGATGTGTCACTGTGATGCCTGAGGGCGGTGCGAGTTTGTAGACACATAACATGTATAGGTTTACTTGTATCTAAGGGGTTAAAAAATTCACAAGTTTGTCCAATAAAAGTGGCGCGCGTTTTGCGCCATTTTCCGAAACACGTAGCATTCTCATTTTTCTGTATCTATGGCTCAGTGACAGCTTATTTTTTGCGTCTCGAGCTGACATTTTTAATGGTACCATTTTTGAGCAGATGCTACATTTTGATCGCCTGTTATTGCATTTTGCGTAAAATATGCGGCGACCAAAAAACTTAATTTTGGCGTTTGGTAAATGGCATAGTGTCAAAAAAATTCCAATCAGATTAATTGATTTTATATTTTGATAGATCGGGCATTTCTGAACGCGGCGATGCCAAATATGTGTATATTTATTTATTTTTTAACCCTTTAATTTTCAATGGGGTAAAAGGGGGGTGATTTGAACTTTTAGGTTTTTGTTTTTTATTTTTTAAAACTTTTTTTTTTTACTTTTTTTTATTTTACTAGTCCCCCTAGGGGGCTATAGCGATCAGCAATCCGATCGCTCTGATCTATCTGCTGATCACAGCTATAAAAAGCAGATACGGTCACTTCCTGTTTCATTCGGCTCCGGGCAGGGTGAAAACAAAAAAACATCATAGCTGCAGGCGTCATCACATGACCCTGTGCTACCATGGCAACCACCAAAAGTCACGTGATCATGCATGTGACTTCCGGTGGGGGCGGTGGTAAGTAAAAATCATGGCCGCGCGCATATAGATCTTGCTGCCAGACTTTGTCAGCGAGATTTAAGAGGTTAAATGTTGCGAGTGGAAGAGATTCCACTCGCACCATGCAGGCACACATGTCAGCTGTTGAAAACAGCTGATATGTGTGCAGATCGGCGCCGCCTGCCCACGGCAGGGGGCGGGGCTTAACGTGACACGCTCCATGATGGATAGATCCGTCAAAAGTCGCAAAGGGGTTAATCCAAAGTTTTAGTTTGTCTTCACAAGGTTCACTGTGGAAAGGAGATGCCATTTTTTTTCTCTGGGTTTCATATGATCAAAGCAAATCCCAAAAAATTATCAGGGGTGCGGGCAGGGGTTGTGTGCTAATACAAAATATGATACCAATTTAAATTACCATAAAAAGTAACTTTTTTTCGGATGCAATTTGTTGTTCAATATAGTTTTCGTCTAAGAGATTTTTATTTTGTTACTATTACACTAATTCTTTATTGTAACTGTTTTCAACGTTTTCATCTACTTAAAGGGAACCGGTCAGGTCCCATATGTGTTATAACCTACAAACAGGGTGATGTGTGGACTAGAATCCCCTTCCTACCCATCCCTGTGTTGTAATATTGTGTAATATGAATTTATAAAAGAAGGGAATTTTGTTTACTTACCGTAAATTCCTTTTCTTCTAGCTCCAATTGGGAGACCCAGACAATTGGGTGTATAGGCTATGCCTCCGGAGGCCGCACAAAGTATTACACTAAAAGTGTAAAGCCCCTCGCCTTCTGCCTATACACCCCCCGTGCTCCCACGGGCTCCTCAGTTTTGGTGCAAAAGCAAGAAGGAGGAAAAAATTATAAACTGGTTTAAAGTAAATTCAATCCGAAGGAATATCGGAGAACTGAAACCATTCAACATGAACAACATGTGTACACAAAAAAACAGGGGCGGGTGCTGGGTCTCCCAATTGGAGCTAGAAGAAAAGGAATTTACGGTAAGTAAACAAAATTCCCTTCTTCTTTGTCGCGCCATTGGGAGACCCAGACAATTGGGACGTCCAAAAGCAGTCCCTGGGTGGGTAAAATAATACCTCGTAATAGAGCCGTAAAACGGCCCCTTCCTACAGGTGGGCAACCGCCGCCTGAAGGACTCGTCTACCTAGGCTGGCATCCGCCGAAGCATAGGTATGCACCTGATAGTGTTTCGTGAAAGTGTGCAGGCTCGACCAGGTAGCCGCCTGACACACCTGCTGAGCCGTAGCCTGGTGCCTCAAAGCCCAGGACGCACCCACGGCTCTGGTAGAATGGGCCTTCAGCCCTGAGGGAACCGGAAGCCCAGCAGAATGGTAAGCTTCGAGAATTGGTTCCTTGATCCACCGAGCCAGGGTTGATTTGGAAGCCTGTGACCCTTTACGCTGGCCAGCGACAAGGACAAAGAGTGCATCCGAGCGGCGCAGGGGCGCCGTACGAGAAATGTAGAGTCTGAGTGCTCTCACCAGATCTAACAAGTGCAAATCCTTTTCACATTGGTGAACTGGATGAGGACAAAAAGAGGGTAAGGAGATATCCTGATTGAGATGAAAGGGGGATACCACCTTAGGGAGAAATTCCGGAACCGGTCGCAGAACCACCTTGTCCTGGTGAAACACCAGGAAAGGGGCTTTGCATGACAACGCTGCTAGCTCAGACACTCTCCGAAGTGAAGTGACTGCTACTAGGAAAACCACTTTCTGCGAAAGGCGTGAGAGAGAAATATCCCTCATTGGCTCGAATGGTGGTTTCTGAAGAACCATCAGCACCCTGTTCAGATCCCAGGGTTCTAACGGACGCTTGTAAGGAGGGACGATGTGACAAACCCCCTGCAGGAACAAGCGTACCTGTGGAAGTCTGGCTAGGTGCTTCTGGAAAAACACAGAGCGCTGAGACTTGTCCCTTAAGGGAGCCGAGAGACAAACCCTTTTCCAGTCCAGATTGAAGGAAGGACAGAAAAGTGGGCAAGGCAAATGGCCAGGGAGAAAAACCCTGAGCAGAGCACCACGACAGGAAAATTTTCCACGTCCTGTGGTAGATCTTGGCGGACGTTGGTTTCCTAGCCTGTCTCATAGTGGCAATGACCTCTGGAGATAATCCTGAAGACGCTAGGATCCAGGACTCAATGGCCACACAGTCAGGTTGAGGGCCGCAGAATTCAGATGGAAAAACGGCCCTTGAGACAGCAAGTCTGGTCGGTCTGGTAGTGCCCACGGTTGGCCGACCGTGAGATGCCACAGATCCGGGTACCACGACCTCCTCGGCCAGTCTGGAGCGACGAGGATGACGCGGCGGCAGTCGGCCCTGATCTTGCGTAACACTCTGGGCAACAGTGCCAGCGGAGGAAACACATAAGGGAGCTGAAACTGCGACCAATCCTGAACTAAGGCGTCTGCCGCCATAGCTCTGGGATCTTGAGACCGTGCCATGAACGTCGGTACCTTGTTGTTGTGCCGGGACGCCATTAGGTCGACGTCCGGCATGCCCCAACGGCAACATATCTCCTGAAACACGTCCGGGTGAAGGGACCATTCCCCTGCGTCCATGCCCTGGCGACTGAGAAAGTCTGCTTCCCAGTTTTCTACGCCTGGGATGTGAACTGCGGATATGGTGGAGGCTGTGGCTTCCACCCACAGTAGAATCCGCCGGACTTCCTGGAAGGCTTGCCGACTGCGTGTCCCGCCTTGGTGGTTGATGTATGCCACCGCTGTGGAGTTGTCCGACTGAATTCGGATCTGCTTGCCTTCCAGCCACTGCTGGAACGCTTTTAGGGCCAGATACACTGCCCTGATCTCCAGAACATTGATCTGAAGTGAGGACTCTTGCTGAGTCCACGTACCCTGAGCCCTGTGGTGGAGAAAAACTGCTCCCCACCCTGACAGACTCGCGTCCGTCGTGACCACCGCCCAGGATGGGGGTAGGAAGGATTTCCCCTTCGATAATGAAGTGGGAAGAAGCCACCACCGAAGGGAAGCTTTGGTTGCCTGAGAGAGGGAGACGTTCCTGTCGAGGGACGTCGGTTTCCTGTCCCATTTGCGTAGGATGTCCCATTGAAGAGGACGCAGGTGAAACTGCGCGAAAGGGACTGCCTCCATTGCTGCCACCATCTTCCCCAGGAAGTGCATGAGGCGCCTCAAGGGGTGTGACTGACCTTGAAGGAGAGATTGCACCCCCGTCTGTAGTGAACGCTGCTTGTTCAGCGGAAGCTTCACTATCGCTGAGAGGGTATGAAACTCCATGCCAAGATATCTCAGCGATTGGGCCGGTGTCAGATTTGACTTTGGAAAATTGATGATCCACCTGAAACTCTGGAGAGTCTCCAGAGTAGCGTCGAGGCTGTGCTGGCATGCCTCTTGGGAGGGAGCCTTGACCAGCAGATCGTCTAAGTAAGGGATCACCGAGTGACCCTGGCAGTGGAGGACCGCGACTACTGTAGCCATGACCTTGGTGAAAACCCGGGGGGCTGTCGCCAGGCCGAACGGCAGTGCCACGAACTGGAGGTGTTCGTCTCCTATGGCGAAGCGCAGGAAGCGCTGATGCTCTGGAGCAATCGGAACGTGAAGATAAGCATCTTTGATATCGATCGATGCAAGGAAATCTCCTTGGGACATTGAGGCGATGACGGAGCGGAGGGATTCCATCCGGAACCGCCTGGTCTTTACGTGTTTGTTGAGCAGTTTTAGGTCCAGGACAGGACGGAAAGACCCGTCCTTCTTTGGAACCACAAACAGGTTGGAGTAAAAACCGTGACCCTGTTGCTGAAGAGGAACAGGGATCACCACTCCTTCTACCTTCAGTGTCCAACGCCTGCAGAAGAGCATCGGCTCGCTCGGGAGGCGGAGATGTTCTGAAGAATCGAGTCGGAGGACGAGAGCTGAACTCTATCCTGTAACCGTGAGACAGGATGTCTCTCACCCATCGGTCTTTTACCTGTGGCAGCCAGGTGTCGCAGAAGAGGGAGAGCCTGCCACCGACCGAGGATGCGGTGTGAGGCGGCCGTAAGTCATGAGGAAGCCGCCTTGGTAGCGGCACCTCCGGCGGTCTTTTTAGGGCGTGACTTAGACCGCCATGAATCGGAGTTCCTCTGATCCTTCTGAGGCCTTTTGGACGAGGAGAATTGGGCTCTGCCCGCACCCCGAAAGGACCGAAACCTCGACTGTCCCCTCCTCTGTTGGGGTAATTTTGGTTTGGCCTGGGGTAAGGATGTTTCCTTTCCCTTGGATTGTTTTATGATTTCATCCAATCTCTCACCAAACAAACGGTCGCCAGAAAATGGCAAACCGATTAAGCACTTTTTGGCAATCGAATCTGCCTTCCATTCCCGTAGCCACAAGGCCCTGCGTAATGCCACCGAATTGTCGGCTGCAACCGCCGTACGGCTCGCAGAGTCCAGGATAGCATTAATAGCGTAGGACGCAAATGCCGACGTTTGAGAGGTTATGGAAGCCACTTGCGGCGCAGACGTACGTGTGAGTGCGTCAATTTGGGCTTGACCCGCTGAGATAGCTTGGAGTGCCCATACTGCTGCGAATGCTGGAGCGAAAGACGCGCCGATAGCCTCATAGATGGATTTCAACCAGAGCTCCATCTGTCTGGCAGTGGCATCCTTGAGTGAAGCCCCATCTTCAACTGCAACTATGGATCTAGCCGCCAGTCTGGAGATTGGAGGATCCACCTTGGGACACTGAGTCCAGCCCTTGACCACGTCAGGGGGGAAGGGATAACGTGTATCCTTAAGGCGCTTGGAAAAACGCTTATCTGGACAAACTCTGTGTTTCTGGACTGCCTCTCTGAAGTCGGAGTGATCTAGAAACATACTTGCTGTACGCTTGGGGAACCTGAAACGGAACTTCTCCTGCTGAGAAGCTGACTCCTCTGCTGGAGGAGCTGAGGGAGAAATATCCAACATCTTATTTATGGACGCAATAAGATCATTCACTATGGCGTCCCCATCAGGAGTATCAAGGTTGAGAGCGGCCTCAGGATCAGAATCCTGATCAGCTACCTCCGCTTCATCATACAGAGAGTGATCTCTCTGAGACCCTGAGCAATGTGATGAGGTCGAGGGGATTTCCAAGCGAGCTCGCTTAGGCGGTCTGGGACTGCGGTCCGTGTCAGAGACCTCACCCTGGGATCTATGAGACACCCCGGGGGGACATTGTTGTTCCAACTGAGGGGAACCATGGGGCAATGATTCCACAGTGCCCATGGTCTGAGATACCGGTCTGGACTGCAAAGCTTCTAGTATTTTAGCCATAGTCTCAGAAAGTCTGTCAGTAAAAACTGCAAACTCCGTCCCTGTCACCTGGACAGTGTTAGTTGGTTGTTCCCCCTGGGCCCCCCTTAGCAGAGGCTCCGGCTGAGTAAGTGCCACAGGGGCCGAGCAGTGCATACAATGAGGGTCAGTGGAACCTGCCGGTAGCGAGGTTTTACATGCGGCGCAGGCAGCATAGTAAGCCTGTGTTTTGGCACCCCTGCTTCTTGTGGGCACCATATTGTTGTCTCCTTTGAGCAACACAACAGGGTATATAGCCAGAAATCAACTGTGCACCATACAGTGTAAAGTATAGCCTGTAAACATATAAACTATAAATCACACTTCTGCACAAGTGGGGCCAGCACCTCAGGTGCTGCTTACCGCCCGCTTAAAGCGGTTGTGAGGCCACCAGAGTCCCTGCCTGGGTCTCCCAGACTTTGTCCCCCTCTGCAGCGTCCTAGGAGCTGACAGGAATGGCTGCCGGCGTCCTGAGGAGAGGAGGGAGCCGTGGGCGTGACCCAGAAAGTGCGGGAGCTGGTGCCTCACTGTGCACAGTGAGGGGGGTGGAGTATGTAAAGCATGCTCCAGCCCTCAGTGCTGCCGTGCTGTACAGCGTCCCGCCCTTCCCCTGACTGGCAGGGCTGGGGGCGGGAAGAGAAAGAGACTAGGCCCAAAAGCCGGGGACTCGAGTTATAAGCGCGGCCGCCGTAAAAGCGCGGCTGGCGCAGAGTCCCCGGCGCACTAACAGTCCCAGCCGCGCCTCAGTAAAAACAATGGCAGCGGCGGTCAGCGCGGTAGTCCCCATACACAAACACACTCAGCGACGCTGCAGTGTATAATGGCACAAACGCGGTCAGCGCCGCGGTCCCCGGTGCACTAGCACACCCAGCAATGCTGGAGTGTTGCTGTGCGCGGTCCCCACGGGGACACAGAGTACCTTAAAGTAGCAGGGCCATGTCCCAGAACGATACCCGGCTCCTATCCAGCAGGCTCCTCAGGAGTTGTGGATGAAGCACGGTCTCAGTGCCTGGAGACCGATAGGATCCCACTTCACCCAGAGCCCTAAGGGGGATGGGGAAGGAAAACAGCATGTGGGCTCCAGCCTCCGTACCCGCCATGGATACATCAACCTTAACAACACCGCCGACAAGAGTGGGGTGAGAAGGGAGCATGCTGGGGGCCCTATATGGGCCCACTTTTCTTCCATCCGACATAGTCAGCAGCTGCTGCTGACTAATCTGTGGAGCTGTGCGTGCATGTCTGCCTCCTTCGCACAAAGCAAAAAACTAACTGAGGAGCCCGTGGGAGTACGGGGGGTGTATAGGCAGAAGGGGAGGGGCTTTACACTTTTAGTGTAATACTTTGTGCGGCCTCCGGAGGCATAGCCTATACACCCAATTGTCTGGGTCTCCCAATGGAGCGACAAAGAAATATGTTTTATTACTTACATGTTCCCTATGTAAATGATCAGAGGCTCTAGCCCCATGGGCATCGCATCACCCTATGGGCATGATACAAATGGATTTACATGAGCGACGTCACCGCATGGTTGGAACCGCAGGAGTCTTCTGAGCATGCGCAGTGCGTGTCTGAAGCCGAGAAGCGAGCACCCGGATAACAAGGCTGTGGGAATGGTAAGCGCGCATGCGCTGGATCTCAAAGAGCGATGGGGACGTCGCTCATGTAAATTCATGGTATCACACCCATAGGGCGATGCGACGCCCAGGGGGCTAGAACCTCTGATCATTTACATAGGGAACATGTAAGTAATAAAACATTTTTATACATTCATTTTACACAATATTACAACACAGGGATGAGTAGGAAGGGGTTACTAGGCTACACATCATCCTGCTCTAGGTAAGAATGCATAAGGGATCTAACAGGTTCCCTTTAAGTTCTACAGGGGGCCTTGAAGCTGTGATTTTTTGATCATACTATTAATCTTTTGGAATACACGTTGTTCCAAAGCATTATAACTTCTCAGTGATGCACAGAGCTGTTGGGAGCCCATGTTTAGCGGAGTGCTCCTGGACATTTTATGAAAAATCCACCAACAGACATTTGTGCCGGCAGCTTATCTACGGAGGAAAGTAAATCGACAGTTAGAAATGAGTAAAGCTGGATCGACATCTTTCCCAATGATCAGTGCCCCATACACATTACAGTGTCACCAGTACCAACAGGTTCAGCTGTCAGTGTAATGTGCATGGGGACCTTAAAAGCACAGCATCTAAGGAAAAATGGTCAGGAACAAAGTGTCTATGATCTTGACCTGACAGTCAGTCAATGACCTGGCTGCCTGCATGGACATCTGGATGTACTGCTGCCTGCTATCTGGCTGTAATAGTAATTCTCAATGTGGGGATTAGGTTGATCATAGATACATTTTCAAGTACAGTGATATTCATGCACACTTACCGAGTCGATGAGTATTGTACCAGAAAAGCTTTTTTCATTTATACTTTCTAGAATGCCAAAGTTTCCTTTGTATCCCCCATTCAGGATTAGAACTTGTTTTCCTAGAATACGAAGACAAGGAGCAGTAGTTATATTACCAATTGTGTACGCTCTGTTAGATGCTACAATCCGGGCATGGTTGCCACTTTCTTGTTTTACCATCTCTAGACAGTATTTGTAGAACTTGTAGTTTAAGGCTATGTGCCCACGCTGCGGAAAATTCGCATAATTTGCCGCGATTTTTCAGCGGAAATTCTGCAGATTTTTAAAAAAAAAATCCACAGTATAGCGAGTCCCCAGCCATTTCTATGGCATTTTGGAACTGCTGTGCCCATGCTGCGTTTTTTCTGCAGCGAAATAATGCGCATTTCCCTGCGGAAAATCTGTTGCATGTGAATTTTTCCTACAGATTCTTCCGCACAATCCCATACTTATCTGCCTTGATAGAAGACACCGGAGTCACTTTCCCCGATGCAGAGGAGCGCAGTGGAGCCAGGAGCAGGAAGGAGGTGGGCGGGGCCTGTGCAAGCTCCGGTCATGTGACAGCCGGAGCTAACTCAGTCCCGCCCACCTTCTCCTGCACAGTGCAGACAGACACGGCCGGAGACAGAGAGGGAAGTGCTGCGTGATGGAGGCAAGTATGAACTCACCAATCACTTCAGCACTTGTTCTGCATTGAGGATACAGTGCCGAAGGTATGGTAGTGTACCCTCAATGCAGAATGACCGCAGCATATCCGCAGGACATTACGTAATAAAACCGCAGCATTGAAAAAGACAAAGTTGTGCTGCGGTTTTCTGGGAGCTCCTGCGGAATGTCCTGCAAATAAATTCGCAGGGCATTTTCCCCGTGGGCACATAGCCTAATAAATTATTAATGTTTATAATGGAATGCCTCTGCTGATGAAAGCAGAAGTAGTACTAGCGAGGTAGAGCTTGCTCACCTGGGACAGGGATGACCGTTTCTAGATGTGTCTGATCCAGCTTCAGCTTGTCTCCAGAATCAATAAGCTTCACTACTGTGGTGTACCTATCAATCACCTCCTAAAGGAGAAATTAAGGCATGTATTAGTGCGGACATGTCACGCTCACTAGAGGCAATCAACCATTTATTACAGCAAGCTGTGCTACATGACCGCAAGACGACAAATGTACAAGAGGCTGAGCCCAACCAACCAAACCCGAAACATCTGCCGTGCCACTATACCATTTCATGACAACATCTCACCTTCACTACAGCCTTTTTCTTGTAATACTTCTCCCCCAACTTCTTTGTTACAATTTTCACAACTATTTCCTTAAAAAAAAAAAAAAAGAACGAAAAAAATAAATAATAGTACAGTATATCTGCAGTGTAAGCTAAAGACTGTAAAATCCCTCCTCTCGCCCAATGCATTTTTTTTTTAAATAAAACTAAAAACAAAAACAAAAAAAAACTTGTGCCTTACTCACACTCCCCCGGTCCAGCAAAAGTCTTCACTGCTTTTCTGGGTGTCTGTCATTGTCTGCAGAGCTAAGGTCATATCATCAGCATTATAGCCAATAAATAAGCTCAGCGGCTCTGCCCATATTGACAGCACGGGTCACTGAGCTCATAGATTGACTGCAACTCTGTTGATGTGATCACAGGACTATAGACAATAACAGACACAAAGTTCAGTGGTAAAGACTCCGTGCTAGACTTGGGGAGGGTGAGTAACTCACAGGTTTGTTTTTTGTTACAAGCTGTAGCCAGGAGAGGTGTTACCCAAAATCAGAAAACAGCTTTAACAATGAATATTAATATGTCATATACAGTTGGTACGGAAAATATTCAGACCCCTTTAAATTTTTCACTCTGTTTCATTGCAGCCATTTAGTAAATTCAAAAAAAGTTCTTTTTTTTTTCTCATTAATGTACCCTTTGTACCCCATCTTGTCAGAAAAAAACAGAAATGTAGAAAATTTTGCAAATTTATTAAAAGAGAAAAACTGAAATATCACATGGTCATAAGTATTCAGAGCCTTTGCGCAGACACTCATATTTAAGTCACATGCTGTCCATTTCCTTGTGATCCTCCTTGAGATGGTTCTACTCCTTCATTGGAGTCCAGCTGTGTTTAATTAAACTGATAGGACTTGATTTGGAAAGGCACACACCTGTCTATATAAGACCTCACAGGTCACAGTGCATGTCACACCAAATGAGAATCATGAGGTCAAAGGAACTGCCCAAGGAGCGCAGAGACAGAATTGTGGCAAGGCACAGATCTGGCTCAGGTTACAAAAGAATTTCTTCAGTATTCAAGGTTCCTAAGAGCACAGTGGCCTGCATAATCCTTAAATGGAAGAAGTTTAGGACCACCAGAACTTTTCCTTGACCTGGCCGTCAAGCCAAACTGAGCAATCGTGGGAGAGGAGCCTTGGTGAGAGAGGTAAAGAAGAACCCCAATATCACTGTGGCTGAGCTCCAGAGATGCAGTAGGGAAATGGGAGAAAGTTCCACAAAGTCAACTATCACTGCAGCCCTCCACCAGTCGGGCCTTTATGACAGACTTATGAAAGCCCGCATAGAGTTTACAAAAACACACATGAAGGACTCCCAGACTATGAGAAATAAGATTCTCTGGTCTGATAAGACGAAGATAGAACTTTTTGGTGCTAATTCTATGCGGTATGTGAGGAGCAAATCAGGCACTGCTCATCACCTGCCCAATACAATCCCAACAGTGAAACATGGTAATGGCAGCATCATGCTATGGGGGTGTTTTTCAGCTGCAGGGACAGGACAACAGGTTGCAATTGAAGGAAAGATTAATGCGGCCAAGTACAGAGATATCCTGGAAGAAAACCTCTTCCAGAGTGATCTGGACCCCACACATGGCCGAAGGTTCACCTTCCAACAAGACAATGACCCTAAGCACACAGCTAAAAAAACAAAGGAGTGGCTTCAGAACAACTCTGCGGAGGATCCCCTAATTCAGGTGTGAAAAACTTGTTGCATCATTCCTAAAGGTACAGTCACACTAAGCGACGCACCAGCGATCCCACCAGCAATCTGACCTGGCAGAGATCGCTGGAGCGTTGCTACATGGTCGCTGGTGAGCTGTCAAACAGGCAGATCTCACCAGCGACGCGTGGAAGCGATGCTGCGCTTGGTAACTAAGGTAAATATCGGGTAACCAAGCGCTTGGTTACCCGATATTTACCTTGGTTACCAGCGCACACCGCTTAGCGCTGGCTCCCTGCACTCGTAGCCAGAGTACACATCGGATTAATAAGCAAACCGCTTTGCTTATTTACCAGATGTGTACTCTGGCTACGAGTGCAGGGAGCCGGCACTGGCAGCCTGAGAGCGGCGGACGCTAGTAACCAAGGTAAATTTTGGGTAACCAAGCAAAGCACTTCCCTTGGTTACCCGATATTTACCTTGGTTACAGCTTACCGCAGGCTGTCAGAAGCCGGCTCCCTGCACATTCAGATCGTTGCTCTCTCGCTGTCACACACAGCGATGTGTGCTTCACAGAGGGAGAGCAACAACTAAAAAAAATGATCCAGGACATTCAGCAACAACCAGCAACCTCACAGCAGGGGCCAGGTTGTTGCTGGATGTCACACACAGGAACATCGCTAGCAACATCGCTGTTACGTCACAAAAACCGTGACTCAGCAGTGATGTTGCTAGCGATGTCGCTTAGTGAGACGTGGCCTTAAGAAGACTCATGGCTGTACTAGCTCAAAAGGGTGCTTCTCCTCAACAATGAAACAGAGTGAAAAATTTAAAGAGGTCTGAATACTTTCTGTACCCAGAAAGCAGAACTTTCACTTCACAAACCTACTAAATGACCAGCTCATTATATGCCGTGTTTATATATATGTTATATCCAAGTCTTATGTCTTGACATATTCACCAGAATTTAAAAGATCTGAAATCCAGATGATAATACACAGCTCTAAGTTGACAAAGACCCCCTTAGCTGTGAAAGTACATATCCTCGCTCATTGGAAAATAGGGTGAGAAAATGAGGAAAAGTTCCTTAATATTCTCCATCCCCCCTTCCTATAGTCACATGCCTCTTCTTCCTTCCCTTAGACATAAAACCAAGAGGTAAAAACACTGTCCTGCTCCTTAAAAGGAACCTCTCACCATGAGAATACAGTCCACTCTTAAGGCACCATGTTAAAGAGCAGAGTAGATTGATGTACTGTATTTTTTGGATTATAAGATGTACTTTTCCTCTCAAGAATTTGGGAGGAAAGTGGGGGGGGGGGGGGGTGCATCTTATAATCTGAATGTGGCTTACCAGGGTTGTGGAGAGGGGTCATAAGAGGCCGGGGGGAATGCTCAGGCAGCAGTGCAGGGGCTGCGGCGGCTATGCGGTGTCTGCAGCCACTGTGCGGGGTCTCCGGTGGCTGTGCGGTGTCTGCGCTGGGTCTACGGTGGCTGGACTGGCGCTGCCGATCTAGCTGACTTCAAATAATGCTGTCCGGAGTCGACGCGTGCACAGGTGAAGCTCTCAGTTCAAGCTCAGGCGCCACCTCCGACCCACTGATCTCCCTACAAGCAGACTTCAGGAAAATGGCGCCCGGAGGTGGTGCTTGCGCAGATGAGATCTTGGCTTGCCATTGAGACTAGTGCTCAATCTGCACTGGCTCCATGCACCATTTCTTTGAAGCCCTCACCACGCACAGCTGCCGCAGAAGCTGCCCAACCACGGCAGCTCCAGCCTCCATCGCGGCCCCAGCACAGCCTACAGATTCTGGGACACCCACCGCTCCTGCGACGACTCCACCATTGCAACTGCCCCCTCCGGTAACACACTACCAGATTAAAATACGGACCCCTTTTTTTTTTTTCCTTTCACTTTTTTTGCTCTGAATTTGGGGTGCATCTCATAATCCGGTGCATCTTATAAATAAAAAAACACGGTAGTTTTGTAAAAGTCAGTATAACCTGTGATTTAATCACTTAAATCTCTAATCCTTCTGAGATTTTTGATCCAGTGAGCGAACCCATCAGTGACTGACAACTCTTTGTATAGCAGTGCATGCAATCACTGTCAGTCACTGATAGGATCGCCCACTGGATCAAAAATCTCAGAAAGATCAGAGGTTTAAATGATTGAATCTACTCTGTTCCATCTGCTGTATAACATAGTGCCTGTAGATTGGATTCCTTTTACCTTCAAAACAACCACCTAAATATTGTACCTACAGTTGTGAGCCAGATATCTCTTGAAAGCTTAGATTCTGGGTTTTAAATCACACCTCCGGTTAGGACTCAGAATGTGGTTATAAATTACGGATTCTAAATAGTGATGAGCGAGCACTACCATGCTCAGTGGTCAGTACTCACAACAAGCAGTTAAGTCGCGCCCATCCGAGTATAATGCAAGTCAAGTCAATGGAGAACTCAAGTATTTTTCCGGGAAATCCTCCTGAAAAATGCTTGAGTCCCCCACTGAGTTCTATTATATGTGGATACTTGAGTCGCACCCATCTGAGCGTCCAACTTCTCTTAACAAGTACCGAGCACAGTAGGTAGTGATCGCGAATCACTATTTCTAAATGATACACCATAGTGATAAAAGGATTTTACAAGTCCTGCACATTAGTCATTTTTCATTTAAACTGTGAAACGAGGGATAGCCTAATAGGATACCAGATCTAGTGATTATATCAGCGTCACAGCAAGAGGTGAAAAAGCTCGTCAGTAAATGCAGGATACTCAATGGGCTGCTTACCGGTTGCAACCAGAAGTCTGTTCTCTCGGTTTTCTTTTTCTTCTCTTCCATCTATTTATATAGAGGAAATTTTACAATAAATTGAGTTATAATTACCAAATGTATCATATATAGTAGTAAAAAGGTCTTAAGAAAAAAAAAAAAAAAAAAAAATAGTATAAAAGATCCACATTCCATTAGCAAACCTAGTGATCAAAGCATAGCCAGTCTCTCAGTCACAGGAGAGATGGTCAATCCAACTTCATAAGCAACATGTTATATGACAACCTCAGCCATGCCCTTTCTCTGCCTGGCAAGAGACGCCTGGTGGTCACACATGCCAAGATGCATTCAGTACCAGGTAAAAGGATCAACGACTACAGCTGATCCCTGCGATCACACAGCTGACTTTGGGTAATCAATTATAATGAGAGATGCTAGGCATAGATTCCCTGCGTTTTCAGAAAGGTAATACACAAATACAATCCTCACCTCAATGATTTCATCAAGAGCAGATTTCTTTTTCTTCTCTTTGCTTTGGCTCAGAGTTGGATCTTTCCTTTTTACTGGCCCGGTGACTGTAGCAAATTTCAGTGCGTTCGCTGCAAGTGAACTATGGCAGGAAGGAGGAGATTGTTAGCGGTTAGGCCCCATATAACAATCCACTTCTGAGGAAAAGTCATAAGAAAAATCTCACCTGGGCTTAGAAGATGACTGTCCTGATGTACTTGCTACTTTGCCCAAATTGAATACCACTTGAGTAAAAACAAAGAAAACACACTGAAACGATGGATTAACACACCAAGAGGAAAATCTTTAAAACACCAGTTTAAAGGGAACCAACCAGCAGGATTTTTCTATATAAACTAAAGGCAGTGCCATACAGGCAGTAAGATGCTGAATCCAGGCATACCTGTTATAGGAAGATGTGATGCTTGGTTGTGGAAATATCTTTAATCAAAGTTGCAGAAATGGCCTGCACTTTGATTGACTTGTGTATCAGGGGCGGGCCTTTGTGGGTCGGGCCCTCTGTGTATAGTCCTCCTCCTGCGTCTTCTATTGCTTGCCCGCTTTTCTCTATTTAAATATCGTGCAGCGCCACCATTGCTGCTGTTGGCATACAATACAAGACGCAGGAGGAGGAATATACACCGAGGACCCGACCCACAAAGGCCCGCCCCCGATGCGCACGTCAATCAAAATGCAGTGGATTTCTGCAACTTTGATTAAAGATATTTCAGCAACCAAGCATCAGATCTTTCTATAACAGGTATGCCTGGATTCAGCATCTTACTGCCTGTATGGCACAGCCTTTATTTCATATAGCAAAATCCTGATGAGTGGTTCCCTTTAAGGTTTTGTTTCGCAATATAAAATGCATATAATAAAGAGATTAGTGGTCTTAATTGTATTTCTAAGTCAGGAGTTACGTAATTAGTAGATTTCTTAAAGGAAACCTGTCACCACTTTTTTGCCCTCTAAGCTGTGGCCAGCACCACTGTACTCTTATATACAGCATTCTAACATGTTGTATATAAGAAGCCGCGGTGCATGACGCATCTACGTCATAAACATGCACCGGCATTGAGGTCCTGCGCAGGCACACTACAATACTTTGATCTGCCCTGAGCAGGGCAGATCAAAGTGCGCCTGCGCAGGACCTCAATGCCGGCGCATGTTTATGACGTAGACGCGTCATGCACCGCGGCTTCAGAATAAGGAAGACCAAGATGGCCGAAAGGGAAGCCGCCAGTCCCGGAGAACAAAGACGCCCATCTGACCATTCTGCACCGGAGCGACCTTCTAGGTGAGTAATATAAAGTAATTTGTACGTTCTACACAGCGGCCTGGGCTCTTATATGCAGCATGTTAGAATGCTGTATATAAGAGCCCAGTGTTGCTGGCCGCAGCTTATAGGGCAAAAAACTGGTGACCAGTTCCCTTTAATGTGTGGCCTGTTGAGTAAGGGTGACAAAGACAATTTTTTGGACTTAATGACCAGGCCAAATTTTAGAATTCTGAGCAGTGCCACTTTGACAAGTTATAACTCTGGAACAACGGATCCCAGTGATTCTGAGACTGTTTTTTCATGACACATTGTAGTTCATAATAGTGGTTAATTTACGACAAGATGTTTTGAGTTTGTGAAAAAAAAATAAATTATAAATGTCGAAAATTTTGCAATTTTCAAACTTTGAAATTTTATGCCCATAAATCCAAGAGTTAGATCACACAAAATAGTTAATAAATAACATTTCCCACATGTCTACTTTACATCAGCTCAATATTTGAAACAATTTTTTTTGTTAGGAAGTTAAAGTTAATAAGTTTAAAGTTAATCAGCAATTTCTCATTTTTCCAACTAACTTTACAAAACCATTTTTTTTTTAGGGACCACATCACATTTGAAGTGACTGAGAGGCCTAGGTGACAGAAAATACCCAAAACTAACGCCATTCTAAAAACTGCACCCCTCAAAGTACTCAAAACAACACCCAAGACGTTTATTAATCCTTCAGGTACTTCAGATGAAACTAAAGCAATGTGGAAGGGAAAAAAAGTAAATGTTACTTTTTCCCACAAAAATGTTAGTTTAGCCACAAAAGTTTGCATTTTCACAAGGATAATAAGAGAAAAAGCACCATACAATTTGTTGTTCAATTTTTCCTGAGTAAACCGATACCTCATATGTGGTGGAAATCAACTGTTTGGGCGCACGGCAGGGCTCAGAAGGGAAGGAGCGCCTTCTAAATTTTTGAACGGAAAATTAGCTGGAATGATTAGCGGATGCCATGTCGCGTTTGGAGACCCCCTGAGATACATAAATAAAGGCGCTCCACCCACAAGTGACTATTTTGGAAACTATACCCCTCAAGGAATTTATCTAGATGTTTAGTGAGCACCTTCAACCCCCGGGAGCTTCACAGAAGTTTAGAACGTTGAGCCGTGAAAATAAAAAAAAAAAAAAAAAAAAAAAAACAACAACATTTTTACCACAAAATTGTTACTTCAACCAGATAGCTTGTTTTTACAAAATGCACCATTAAAATTTATTGTGCAATTTCTCCAGACTATGCTGATACCTCATATATGGTGGAAATCAACTGTTTGGAAGCATGGAAGGGCTCAGAAGGGAAGGAGCGCCATTTGATTGCAAAATTGGTTGGGATCATTTGCGGATAAAATGACACGTTTGGAGACCCCCCTGAAGTGCCTAGAACCCTCAAGGAATTTATCTAGATGTTTGGTGAGTACCTGTAATTCCTGGGAAATTTTAAAAAGTTGTCGTGAAAATGAAAATAAAAAAAAAAAATACACTTAACCTCAAAATGTTGCGTTAAAGGCAAATTTAACAAATTCACTAGAGTAACAGGAGATAATGAACTATACGATTTGTTGTGGAATTTCTCCTGAATAGACCAGTACCGCATATGTGGTTGAAAACTACTTTTGAGGGACAGTGCAAAGTGAAGAATGGAAGGAGCACCATATTGGAGTGCAGATTTAGTTGGAATGGTTTGTGGGTGCCATGTCACATTGGCAGAGCCTCTGAGGTTCCAGAAAAGCAGAAACCCCCCACAAGAGACCCCATTAAACAAACTGCACCCCTCAGTGAATTCATCCAGGGGTGCAGTGGGCATATTGACATTACAGGTGTGTCACAACATTTTATACTATTGGGCGGTGAACAAAATAAATACAAAATTAAAAAGAATTACATTTTTTACCACAAAAATGTTGTTTTAACCCTGGAATTTTAATTTTTACAAGAGGAATAGGTATAAAATAAAAAAAAAAAAAAAGCCCCATAATGTGTTACACAATTTCTCCTGAACGTGGCAATACCCCACATGTCACTATACAGAACTGTTTGGCTGCCCCACAGGGCTCGGGAGGGAAGGCGCGCCATTTGACTTTTAGAGCACAGATTTTCTTATAACAGTTGGTGGACTCCATTGCAGAGCTCCTAAGTGCCAGGCCAGAAGAAATGCCCCTCAAATAACCAAGTTTTGGAAATTACACCCATCTGGGAATTCATCTATGGTGTAGTGACAATGTAGGCTCTAGAATAACACCTATGGAGTCAAACGCAGTGAATGTTGCAGAATTAAAAATTATGAATAAGTTCTTGTTGTACAGAGTACATTGTAGCGCCCATACATTGTGCCCAGCTCGTGCTTTTGGAAAGCTGCACTACGTACATTTAGGCGGGCTCCGCTCACTACAGTAATGACAAACACGTGGATGCTAACTGTGGTTTAGGCATATTGTGGGGCTCAGAAGAGGGGGGCATTTGGATTTGGGAGTGCAGATTTTGCTGGATTTCTTTTTTGAGTTGAGGAGACATAGCATTTTTACAGAGCCTTTATGCTACCAGAAATGTAGAAGCCCCCTTTATTTCCATTAAATGATAACAGACCTGAGTGGGGACTTTGCTTTTGTGAGTTCACATGAATACTCTTAGGCTATGTTCGCACGTTGCGTTTTTTACCGCGTTTCTGCAGCGTTTTTGGCAGCAGCGTTATTGCGCAAAAACGCATGCGTTTTTGATTTCCTGCAAAGTCTATGGGAAAAGCAGAAATCCTGTCTGCACTTTGCTTTTTGTTCAGCAGCGTTTAATTTGCATATTTGTGGTCAAAAACCATGCTGAAAAAGAAGCAGCATGTCAGTTGTTTTTGCCATTTCTGCAGCGTTTCCTTAACATTGGAGTCAATGAGAAATGGCAAAAAGCAACCAAAATCACAATTCCTGCGTTTTTCATGCTTTTTACCTGCTTTTCAACTGCGTTTTTGGCTCCAAAAACGCATGCATTTCTGGCCAAAAATTAATGGGTTCTAATGTTCCTTTACACACACACACAATAACCGAAAATTTAAATGTTAAAAAATAATAAACTTTAGCTATTTTTCTGTTAAAATGTGCATAACCACTATTATTACATTAAATTTGATAATTTCCCATATAATTTTATTTAAAGTTAATTTTATACTTTTTTTCTCTTTTTTCATTCTTTTTGACTAATTCAACTTTATTTCTCAGTGTCTTGATCTCAAAAACGCATCTGCAGAAACGCAGGTGAAAACGCAGGTAAAAAGCGCTAAAAACGCACTAAAAACGCGGTAAAAACGCATGCGTTTTTAGCGCTAACAAATTGTCAAAAGCCATTTGGTCAAAAACCAAGGGAAGGAAAATGTGCAGAATAAACTGCAGGTACACCGACGCAACGTGCGCACATAGCCTTTGGTAGTGATTTTGGTACAGGGCATTTTGTATCAGTTCACATTTTCTTGTGCTCTAAGCTGAGTGCTTACATCGGGGTTTCCATCTACATCTCAGAAATACGCGATTCAGGTGAAACCTGTGACGGATCCATTCACTAATGAGGCAGCAGAGTTATTCTGGATTCCGTTTGGCCTCTGTTCGGTGGTGTATGACTTTTCATAGGTGAACAAAACTACTGATGACCACACTTTTGTGCACTCCTGAAAAGAGGTATAAAGATAGGACACCGCCAGACCACAGGCCAGACCTGAGGTAAAAGTGACTCCCTCATAGTGAATTTACCGTTGGGAATATTGTCTGGATCACGTTTTTCAGAGATTTAGGTTATGTACCCACGATCCGCAGATGCTTTGTCCTGGATGCAGTGTGCCTTCCCCTGCGAAGACGTTAAGTGTTCTCCGCAGGAGAACACAGCTGGCCGCGCCTTTATCAGGGTTTGGGGTGCTGTATACTTTCACTCGGTTTTCCCAGCTGAGGACACTCGCATCTCCACAGCATAAATTAACAGGATGGGAAGCTGTGCCGCACATCAGTTTATGCTGCAGAGAAAAGAAGCACAGTGGGCCCGGGATTTCCAGAAATCCATCCACTATGCTTGTACTGCACAATTTAGCAGTTTGGAAGCAGAGAAAACCTGCTGCATCCAAAACACTGCTATTCCTGATTGTCGGCACACCCCCTTACACGTAATTCCGATGCAAGCGCTCAGCGTAGATGGCAGGAGAAATAGGAGCCTCTTTGAAAGGCAGAATGAGCAAATCAATAGCGGTTGAAGAATTGGCTTTAATTTTTTATGCCGTTCAACGTGCGGTATAAGTGATTAAGCGGTTTTATTCCTCTGGTTAGTACGATTACAGCAATACCAGATTTATATCGTTTTTTTTAGATTTGGCGACTATCACATTAAAAACGCTTGTTTACAAAATAAAGGTTTTTACATTACTGAATTTTGAAGGCTATAGTTTTTTTCATTTTTCTGCTGACAGTCGTGAGGTCTTGATTTTTGTGGGATGAGTTGGAGTTTTTATTGGTACCAATTTGATCGCTTTCTATTACACTTTTTGTGAGGCAAAATCCGGAAAAAACTGAAATTCAGGAATTTTTTTTTTTTAAACACCGTTTACCAGGCTGTAAAAATGATAAGACCGTTTTATTCTTCTGGTCACTAAGATTACAGCAATACCACATTTATGCATTTTTTTTTATGTTCTGCCGATTTTACACCCTAAAAACAAATTTATAGAAAAAAAAAAAAACTAAAATAAACATAGTTTTTGCATTGTTGCATTCAGAGAGCTATTTTATTATTTTGTCAGCAGAATTATTTTATTATTCTGCTGACACAGCTGGATGGCGGCTTGTTTTTTGTAGGACAAGGTGACAATTTCAGGGGTTCCATTTTTATCTGTACATGACTTTTTGATCGTGTTTAATTCCAGTCTTTTTTCAGCTATATGATGAAAAGACATTTTTTTTTTTTTTACTGTGTTCACTGATGGGTTAACCAGTGAGTTTTATAAATCGGGTTGTTATGGACACGGCAATACCAAATGTTTGAACATTTTTGATTTGAGGTTTATTTTAATTTATTTTTCCTTTTTTTTTTAACATACATTTGTTGTTCTTTATTTTCAGATTTTTTTTTTTAAATATTTTTACTAGTTTTTAACATTTTTTATTTTTGTTATTTTTTTTTTTACTTAGTCCCTTTATGGGACACTTCACTGATATAATCCTCTGCAGTGATCGAGCACTGCAGGGGATTGTAAGTGTCAGTGCTGCTCTCACATGCATCCAGCATAGGATGACGTGAGGCGATCCGGTAGCTGGCTGACCTGGAGTCATCATGGTGATGACCCAGGGTTACCATGGCAGCGATAAGGTCCCCGTAATCGCTTTACATGGACTTGATCGCCAGGAAGAGGTAAGCGATTCCTCTCCCTGCCTCCCGAGTCCTGTAATTTTACTGATCGCAGCATTTAGGGGTTTAGGGGGTTAAACTGACAGGTGTGGAGCGGGGACAATTCCTGGCATGTAGTATCACTATCTGGTTTAAACGCTTCACCACTCGGCGATTTTCCATTTTTTCCTCCCCTTCTTCCAAGAGCCATACATTTTTTATATTTTCGTCAACATAGTCATAAGAGGGCTAGTTTTTTTTACCATTAATTTTACCATATAGTTATCAGAAAAGGGAAAACATTCCAAGTGCAGTGAAATTGTAAAAAAAAAAAAAAAAAAAAACAACCAAAAAAAAACCCCTGCAATGCCACAATTTTTTTTTTTTTTTTTTTTTTTTTTTTAGTGTTTTATTTACTTAATTCACTGTAATTGTAAAACTGACCCTTCAGTATGATTCTCCAGGTCTGTACGAGTTTGTAGATACAAAATATGTACAGTTTTTTTCAGGGCTGTGGACTCTGTAAGCCACAGTTGCGACTCAGACTCAGACTCCTGGATTTTATCAGGTTCCGACTCAGACTCCGGCTCCTTCATAAATGGCCAATTCATAACAAATTTACTGTTGTAAAATATTAACATCGTGCTTATTCAGTTTCTCACCATCATATAAGTAATCAGACCACTTAGAGCAAAAACTACAATTATTAGAATACAATTAGAATATAGCAAATAACTTTTATAAACTTTTCTAAACTGTAAGTAAATATGCAATAAACACTTATGCAGTTAATAATAAGAAATCTATAAATTTGTCCTCAGAAAAAGTATTGCCTCTGTCAGATCCTCCTTCATGGATGCCCTCAAATCTGATCTAATTATTTTGAGAGCAGAGAACAACCTCTCTACACTAACTTGTGTTGGTGGCAAAGCAGTAACCACTCGGGCAACATCTCTGACAATGTCAGGATACAGAGGAATCGCTTGTTGCACTGTTATTTTTGATGAACGGTCAAATTTCTCAATTTCTTTTAGTGCACATGAAAAATTCTGCTGAAATGTACTGGCTGTGTTCCTTGATGGGGATGACTCTTCTATGCGGGAACGCTTTGCACGGTCTTTCTGATCCAAATATTTTTCGAAATTAAATTCTTCATCAGTTGATGATGAGGGTGAAGATGTGGCAGGACGACCAAATTCTTCTTGTTCCTCCTGACTGTTCTGCAACCCTTTCATCCTTACTGCTATTTCAAACAGAGCTTCTTTTCCTTTACTTAGCTGTTGATCATCTAGAAGAATCCGATGCATTGGGTCTACATAAACAGCTGCCAAAAGAATGTTATTTTGTAATAGTAGCTCCTCTCTCCGTTTCATTGATGTAGCAATGTCACTTGCAATTAACCCTCCTCTTTGGGACAGGCGAAACATCAGGTTCTTCACTCCTTTAAGAAAATACCTGGAGTTAAGTCCTCTGCTTGTAATTTTTTAGTCACTGTAAATGGGTGCTCTAGCAATTTTTCCAGCTCAGTCACCTGATTCCACTGACTTTCATTTAGCGTCAGTTGAGGGTTAGCCATGTCTACAGGAAAGGTTTTCAGTTCAACCAAGCGCTGAATCATTAAGTACTGCCCCATCGTGTGGCTTGATCAATAATTGCCCCTTTTCCAGCACGTCTGGCCAAAATTGAGTCAACTTTAGGGGTTCTGGCAACAGTAGCCAATTTTCTCACCTTGCTAATCAGTGCAGCAGCATGTCCTTCTTGCAGACTGTCTCTTATAGCCAGCTGTAGTGTATGCACAACACAGCGCATGTGATGAATGAAAGAACATATTGACACAGTTTCAACAAGATCATCTAAACTATCATGTTGCTGTTCATCTGAAGCAACTTCAGTTTGCTCCTCAGTTACAATACTGTGTTCCTCTATTTCAAACATTTGTGTCTGTGGACCCAGAATGTTCTTCTAGCTGCTGGTCACCATCATTACGCTCATTCATTAGCTTAATAGTACTTATCATATTTGAAGCATTGTCAGTTACGACAGAAAGAACTTGCTCTTTTTTAAGTTCATAGTCTTGCAGAACCTTTTCCACCACGACCTGGAGAAACTCACTGGTGTGATGAGCTTTGGTGTCTTTTACTGCCAATGTCTTGGTAACTATTTCATTTTTGTCACAAACAAATCGGACATTGATGGCAAAATAGTTCACTCTGTGACGTGTGCAGGCATCCATTTTAAGAAACAGAAAGCGTCCCTTGAGAGTTTTTTTTAAGTTCTTCCTTTTGTTTAAAAGCTTCTTCGATTACTAATTTTCTAATACTCTCTCTCTCTCCAGAGAAACACCAAGCTTGCGGACCATTTCCCCATTCAGACACACAAAAGCTGGTCGTGAAAATAATGAAATAGGCACACTATCCTTTACAACAAGCTCTATGATCTGTTTTTTAAATGTATCTACTGTCATTGTCACAGTAACTTTGTCACTGACAAAATATCTTGCAACTGATGGCTGCAAAGGTCTCTGCTCCTTTGTTTGGCTGGAAGAGCTGGGCACTGGTTCATTGGTTTGGATGCAGTCTTTCTCATCCACTGCTTTCAGTTCTTCGGGATGAAAGCGCTGTAAATGTCTCTTTAGATTAGAAGCTCTGGTAGGAGCATTTTGATCTTTGCCTGAATATGCACTCATCTTGGCTTCACAGCATTTGTTTTCATCTGGATCATTTGTCATACACTAAGACATAATGTTTTCTATTTTGAGTGATGGTGAAATGTTCAAATACAGCTGATTTAATGTGATGCTGCTTTGACACTCAGGTTTTTAATTCTACATTCACAATCCAAATGACAATTGTTTTTCCTAAAAACAATTGTACAAAATTACTGCCAGGTCGTACAACTGATATAGTGGTCAGTAATACTGTTATTATTCCTCATGTACTCACAGTTAACTGATGCAAAGTTTGTTGAAAGGATAATACTTCTTACAGTCTTCCTCTTCTGAGTAGCAGGCAGCTGTGAGATGCTTGGAAGACGCACACCTAGTATGAACTAGTCTAGAGGAGGAGATTTACTACTAAGAATTTGCAACACATTTTCACTTTCAGTTTCATACATTGTAAGTAGGGGGGTTGGGGCAGCATGAGGTTAACCAAGTATAAGATTAGATAAGGGCAGTGGAGAACAGTGACACACAAGAAGTAAGAAATGTCTCTATCTCCAGCAGAACTGCTTATCACTGTTGTTCATAGTTTGATAGAACATATATATTTGAGTAACATTTATAAAATATTAATACATTTTTTTTTAAAGCTGGAGTCGGTACATTTCTACCGACTCCAACCAAAACTAACTCCGACTCAGACTCCACGACTCCGACTCCACAGCCCTGTTTTTTTTAAATTGGTGAAAAGAAATCTGATGTTTGTAAAAAAAAAAAAAATAAAAGCAGAATTTGCTTTTAGCACCATTTTCTAAGATTTGTAAAGTTTTCATTTTTCAGGATCTGGAGCTGTGTGATGGCTTACTTTTTGAGCCCTGAGTTTTTACTGATACCATTTTTGCCTTAATGTGGGTTTTGTTCACCTCTTATTGCATTTTATTTTAATATTGCAGCGGCCAAAAAAAACAAAACTTAATTCTGGAGGTTTTTTATTTGTTATTTCCTTTCCCCATTATGCTGTTTAACGATTAGATTAATTTTATACTTTGATAGTTTGGACATTTCTAACAGCAGAAATACCAAGTGTGTAATTTTTTGCCATTGTTTTATTTTCAATAGAACAAAAGGGGGTTAATTTGAACTTGTGTTTTTGGTATATATCTATCTATCTAACTATTTCTCGATCTCTATCTATCCATCTATATCTATCTATAGCTAGCTATCTAGCTAGCTATCTCTCTATATATCTATCTATATTATTCCCTTACATTAAAAAATATTTACTAGTCTCCTTAGGGGACTTAAAGCTGCCATCTTACGATCGCTTGTGCTGTACAGAGCAATGCACCAAGCAGAAATGATGAATTCCTATGAATGCCAGCTCGTAGCCATCATTCCCAGAAAGTTCATTACAGACACAGGGATCATCAGCTGCCCCCCAGGTGTCATAACAACCCATCAGCTCCACAGTCCACAGGAACATGTCAAATCGATGGGAGCAGGGGAATGGCAGACTCCCCACCAGCACGTGTTAAATCCCGCTGTGATAGATAGACAGAGGGATTTAACTGGTTAACAGCAGCAGGCGGATCTATGATCCATAGATCGGTGTGGGAGCCCGCATCAAAAGGCAGGGACACAACTATAATGTACCAGTACGTCATAGGTCGTGAAAGTGTTAAAGGGGTTATCCGGCTTATTTTGCTTTATTATTTACACTATTGGGCTACATTGGGGCAGGTAAGTAGATCGTGACCACTTACCTGCCCTGCTGTCAGCCCCTCTCCCCAGGCTCAAAAGGGGTCATGTGACTGCTCCTGCTGTGATTTTGCTACTTCCGGTCATTTCATGTCAACATGGGCAGGACCATGTTGACATGCAAATCTGCCACTGCATGTTGCCGTCCTGCTGGGCAGGTACAGTGCGATGAGCCCCGCCCCCTCCCTGTGCGCTATCTGTGCCTTGTATGTGCTTGTGCTGGACAAACACCGGGTTGCCCTCTCTGTCTAGGACACTGAGTGCTGTTTTCCCAACAGTGTCCTGAGCTCATTATGTTGTATGGTGCCCGGGCAACTGTGACCCCCCTCCCCAGTGCGCTGTCTCTGATGAATGCAGCCTCCCGTGCTCCTCGCTTCTAAATACAGTCAGAATCAGGGATGTCACCTGACACCAGCGAACAGCACTGAGCTCTGTATAGGACACTGCAATCATCACAGCACGGAGAAGAGACAGCATGCTGCATGGGTGAGAAGGGAGAGCGAGCGGGGGTGGGAGGGGGCAGAGAAGAGCGTGCACGGCTGACAGACTGGGGGGGCAGAGACGAGACTTCATGGGGGTGAGAGACAGGGGAGTGCGGGGGGGCAGAGAAGACAGTGCAGTAGGAGAGAAGAGAGTGCATGAGGTGAGATAATGTATATTATATAAGTGTGTGTGTGTGTGTGTGTGTGTGTGTGTGTGTGTATCCTATAGACTCACATTAGGGGCTATATATAATGTTCATTACATAGTATCCATTTATCTACAGGTGCTGGGGCAGTATACTGACAGGAGGGAATGTGTGTGTGCAGAGGGCGGGCAGAGGGTGTGGCTGGACACTGAGGCCGGGGGCGGTGCCAGCTGTGACTGTGGGTTTGGCAGTCAAACATGTCATGTTAGGTTGTGCTGAATGTAAACAAGGAGCTGCAGAGAATAAAGTGAAAAATCAAGAGAAACAAAAGTTAGAAAACAAAAAATACTGTAGGGGGTGTTTTATATGAAAAGACAGCACAGATTAACTTAATTTTTTTTGGAGTTTGTCAGACAACTCTTAAGGTCATAAAAATTCAGTTTGAAAATTGTGAAATTTTAAAATGTCAAATTTTCGATATGTTCACAAATAAACAAAAATTTACCACTAACATTAAGTACAACATGTCAGAAAAAAATAATCTCAGAATCACTGGAATATGTTCCAGAGTTATCACCTCAAAGTGATGCTGGTCAGATTTAAAAAATGAGACTCGTTCATTAACCTACAGAGTGGCTCGGTCCTTAAGGGGGTTGTCCACTAATTCTCATTCCCCATGTTCACTCCCATAAAAATAAATAAGCCTATACTCCTCTCCGATGCAGTTGCGGTTTCAGCGATGAATGAAGCCACGCCCCCTGGGCCATGTGACATTGTATGACACACGGGCCTTGTGACCAATCAGTGTCGGCTTCTTTCACCCCACCTTTAGACGTTTAAGCAGGAAGTCAGTGCAGCACTCACGTTCTGCTAAAATGTCCGAAAGCAAAGAAACAAATGCAGGGTGCTGATTGGTCACATGCCCGAGTGTCATATCACGTGGACCCTGGGAATGCAGCTTTAAACATCGCTGGACCCACGGCCACACTGGAGATTATAGGCTTATTTATTTTAACGGGGGTGAACAAGGGGTTGTCCAAGTAGTAGACAACTCGTTGAAGGGGTTAAATAAAAAATAGTGGTATGCAGAGCACAAATCAAAGATTCAGTCACTCTTGACCTAACTATGTACACAAATGGAATATCAGAGCTCTTTGTCCCTGTGTTATCGCCATAAACAGTCTAAAATGGGAAAACTTTTAATTAATTGACTTGATTATTTAGATCACAAAAAAAAAAAATCACGATCAAAAGTAAGGGAAACATACCCTTCTCTTCCTCACTTTCTCTGTTCAATTCTGTGTACACAGGAGTCTCCTGCAATCACAAACATTCAGATTTACAGCATGCCAGAAACCAAGGTCTTCATTATTGGCTGCTCTGGATTATAATGCAGAATGTATACACTAACTATAAAACACATGAGGCATTCCTAACGTTTTCTCAAGGATTCCGAATAGGTTGGAAAGATGTCAACATTCAGCGTCACACAGAATTTAAGTTATACTGAGCTGGGGCGGGTGCAAAGAAGAGGAATAGGTGGACTGTAATATCAAGGCAGGGTATTAAGCCCTTTACGACCGGACGATTCTGCTCTTCCCGTTTTTTGGGGGGGTTTTTTGCCATTCTTCGTCCGAGAAACGTAACTTTTTTTAATTTCTCAGTCAATATGGTAATGTGAGGGCTTGTTTTTTATTTTGCGGAACCAGTTGTACTTTTAAACCAAGAGTCTTACAATATAGTGTACCGAAAACTGCAAAAAATTCCAAATGTGGAAAAAATGCAAAAAAAAAAAGTGCAATTGCACAATTATTTTTGAGATATTTTATTCACTGTGTTCACTACATGGTAAAACTGATGTGTTGGTGTGGTGCCTGAGGTCGGTGCGAGTTCGTAGACACCAAACATATGTTTACGTTTATCTAAGGGGTTAAAAAAAAATGAGAAGTTTGTCCGAAAAAAGTGGCATACGTTTTGCGACATTTTCCATGACCCATAGTGTTCTCATCTTTTGGTATCTGTGCCTCAATGACTATTTTTTGCATCTCCAGCTGACATTTTTAACCGTACTATTTTTGCACAGATGCTACGTTTTGATCGCTTGTTATTGCATTTAGGGCAAAATCTGCGGCAACCAAAAAAACCTTACTTTTTGCTGCTACGTTGTTTACCGATCAGATTAATTGATTTTATATTTTGATAGATCGGGCATTTCTGAACGCGTCAAAACCAAAAAAGTGTGTATATTTTTTTAACCCTTTAATTTTCAATGGGGCGAAAGGGCGGTGATTTGAACTTTTAGGTTTTTTTAATTTATTTTTTAAAAACTTTTTTTTTTTTATTATACTAGGTCCCCTAGGGGACTATAACGATCAGCAGTCTGATCGCCAATTCATTTCTCCCGATCAGAGCACCATCATTCAGACCGGGAGAAATGGTAATTTCTTGTAACAGCCAGTCCTCGGCTGTTTGTTTACAGGACCTTAGTCATGTGAGCAGAAGAATAGTCACATGACCCTGGGCTACCATGACAAAAACCTCACTTCATATGACTTCTAGTATCTGCCTCTAAGTACATTTTCAGCACGATTCCGGTTATAATGGCCCTGTCACTTATTGACAGCGCTATTTAAGGGGTTAAAAGCACGGGCTGATAACGATTCCGCTCGTGCCTGGCAGGCACACGTCAGCTGTAGAAATCAGCTGAGATGTGCGCTAATCTCCCCTGGCTGCCGGCAGCAGCCGTGACACAAACACTATGACCGATAGGACGTAATTTTACCGCCCGCCGTCGTTAAGGGGTTAAACAAAGGCTTAGGGGCGATCTTATTACAATGTACAAATATATGAGGGGACAAGTACAGAGCTCTTTATAAATGGACTGTTTTACACCTAGGCCTGCAACAAGGCCAAGGGAACTAGTCTGATTGCTTTAAGAAGAGCTGGGAAGGAGACCCGCAGATTAATGTTTGTCCTCAGATAAGGCCAATAAGATTCTGATGACATGATTACTTAGAGGTTTCATATGCTACACCTTGAGGTTCTAGGCATAAACATACCTCCTCATTTTCATTCTTGCCCCTTTTAACTTGTTCTTCGATAAATTTAGCCGTCCTCTCCTCATCATCAAGATCTTGTTTCTTCTTTTTCTCTAGTTCCTGCTGTCTCTTGATGGTTTCTGGGTCCCGGTCTATGTATTGAATGTACCAGCCCTTTGGCGTTTCATCCACTTTACATAAACCTATACAGATATAAAAAGTAGTCAGAAAGATTAGTCAGACCTAGCTAAATCAAACCAATACGTTTAGGATGGAGATATTAGCCAAAAGATGATAAATCTACCTAAGAGTGATGCAAATAGGTTAAAGAAGGGAATTTTGTTTACTTACCGTAAATTCCTTTTCTTCTAGCTCCAATTGGGAGACCCAGACAATTGGGTGTATAGCTATTGCCTCTGGAGGCCACACAAAGTATTACACTTAAAAGTGTAAGGCCCCTCCCCTTCTGGCTATACACCCCCAGTGGGATCACTGGCTCACCAGTTTTAGTGCCAAAGCAAGAAGGAGGAAAGCCAATAACTGGTTTAAAGACCAATTCAATCCGAGGAAACATCGGAGAACTGAACCATACCACATGAACAACATGTGTACCCGAAAAAACAGAAAAACCCCGAGAAAACAGGGCGGGTGCTGGGTCTCCCAATTGGAGCTAGAAGAAAAGGAATTTACGGTAAGTAAACAAAATTCCCTTCTTCTTTGTCGCTCCATTGGGAGACCCAGACAATTGGGATGTCCAAAAGCAATCCCTGGGTGGGTAAAAGAATACCTCATGATAGGGCCGTCAAACGGCCCTCTCCTACAGGTGGCCAACCGCCGCCTGAATGACTTATCTACCTAGGCTGGCGTCTGCCGAAGCGTAGGTATGCATCTGATAATGCTTGGTAAAAGTAAGTAGACTCGACCAGGTGGGTGCCTGACACACCTGCTGAGCCGTAGCCTGGTGCCGTAATGCCCAGGATGCACCCACGGCTCTGGTAGAATGGGCCTTCGGCCTTGAGAGAACCAGAAGCCCAGTAGAACTGTAGGTTTCAAGAATTGGTTCCTCGAGCCCCCGAGCAAGGGTGGATCTGGAAGCTTGCGACTGTTTACGCCGACCAGCGACAAGGACAAAGAGTGCATCCGGGTGGCGCAGGAGCGCCATGCGGGAAGTAGAACCTGAGTGCTCTCACCAGAACCAACAGATGCAAATCTTTCTGAAATTGATGGACTGGACGAGGACACAAAGAAGGTGAGGTGATATCCTGATTGATATGAAAATGGGATACCACCTTAGGGAGAAATTCCGGAACCGGACGCAGAACTACCCTGTCCTGGTGAAGGACCAGGAAGGGAGTTTGTATGAGAGCGTTGCTAGCTCGGAAACTCTCCTAAGAGACGAGACCGTTACTAGAAGGCCACTTCCCGTGAAAAACGGGAAGGGAGACATCCTTCAAAGGCTCGAAAGGCGGCATCTGGAGAGCAATTAGAACCTTGTTCAGATCTCAGGGCTCTAACGGCCGCTTGTACGGAGTGCTGAGAAGACAAACTCCCCGTAGGAACGTGCGTACCTGAGGAAGTCGTCGTTTCTGAAAAAATACAGATAGCGCTGAGACTTGTCCCTAAAGGGAACTGAGCGACAACCCATTTTCCTACCTAGATTGCAGGAAGGAAGGAAACATAGACGATGCAACCGGCCAGGGAGAAACACCCTGCGCCGAGCACCGAAATAAGAACATCTTCCACGTCCTGTGGTCAATCTTGGCGGACGTTGGTATGCTAGCCTGTCTCATGGTGGCAACCACGTCCTGAGGTAATCCTGACGACACTAGGTTCCAGGACTCAATGCCACACCATCCGGTTGAGGGCCGTAGAATTCAAATGGAAGAATGGCCCTTGAGACAGCCAGTCTGATTGGTCTGGTAGTGCCCCCGGTTAGCCTACCGTGAGGCACCACAGAACCGAGTACCACAACATCCTCGGCCAATTTGTAGCGACGAGGATGGCGCGGCCGCAGTCGGTCTTGATCTAGCGCAGTACTCTGGGCAACAATGCCAGAGGTGGCACCTAAGGTAGCTGGAACTGCGACCAATGCTGAACTAAGGCGTTTGCCGCCAGAGCTCGATGATTGTGAAACCGTGCCATGAAGCTGGCACATTGTTGTTGTGCCGTGACGCCATTAGATCGACGTCCGGCCTCTGTCAGCGGCGCCAGATCTCCTGAAACCCGTCCGGGTGAGGAGACCATACTCTTTCGGCCACACCTCAGCGACTTAGGAAGTCAGCTTCCTAGTTTCCACACTTGGGATGTGAATTGTGGATATGGTGGATGCCGTGTCTTCCACCCACATCAGAACCTGCCGGACTTCCTGGAAGGCTTGCCGGTTGCGCGTTCTTCCTTGGTGGTTGATGTATGCCACCGCTGTGGAGCTTTCCGACTGAAGTCGGATATGCTTGCTCTCCAGCCGCTGTTGGAAGGATTGTAGGGCAAGATACACTGCTCTGTGTTCAAGAACATTGATCTGAAGAGTGGACTCTTGCTGAGTCCACGTACCCTGAGCGCCGTATTGGAGAAAAACTGCTCCCCACCCTGATAGACTCGCGTCTGTCGTAACTATCGCCCAGGACGGGGATAGGAAGGACCTTCTTTTTGACCAAGAGGTGAGAAGAAGCCACCACCGTAGAGATTCCTTGGCCGCCTGAGAAAGAACGACGACTCTGTTGAGGGACGTCGACTCCTCGTCCCATTGGCGGAGAATGTCCCATTGTAGTGGACGTAGTAAAACTGCGCGAAAGGAACTGCCTCCATTGCTACCATCTTACGTAGGAAGTGCATGAGGCGTCTCAATGTGTGCGACTGGTTCTTAAAGAAGAGCTTGCAGCCCGTAGTGAATGCTGTTTGTCTAGCGGCAGCTTCACTATCGCTGAGAGAGTAAGAAACTCTATGCCTAGATATGTTATCGATAGAGTCGGGGTCGGATCTGACTTTAAAAAGTTGATGATCCACCCAAAACTCTAGAGAGTCTCCAGCGCAACGTTCGGGCAGTGTTGGCATGTTTCCTAAGAGAGTGCCTTGACAAGTAGATCGTCTAAATACGGGACCACAGAGTGACCCTGAGAGTGCAGGACTGTGACTACTGCTGCCCTGACCTTGGCGAAGACCAGTTGGACTGTCGCTAGCCGGAAGGTAGAGCTACGAACAGAGGGTGTTCGTCTCCTATAACGAAGCGTAGAAACGCTAGTGCTCTGGATCAATCGGCACGTGTGGATAAGCATCCTTGATGCCTAATGATGCTAGGAAATATCCTTGGGACCTTGAGGCGATGACATGGCGGAGGGATTCCATCCGGAACCGCCTGGTGTCCACGAGCTTGCTGAGCATTTTTAGATCCAGAACGGGACGGAACGGCCCGTTGTTATAGGTACCGCAAAGAATTTGGGGTAAAAACCGTGACCTTGTTCCTGAAGAGGAACGGGGGTCATCACTCTTTCTGCCTATAGAGTGCACCCTGTTTGCAGAAGAGCAGCGGCCCGGCCGGGAGGTGGAGAAATTCTGAAGAATCGAGTTGGAGGACGAGAAGTGAGCTCTATCCTGTACCCGTGAGACAGAATGTCTCACACTCAATGGTCATTGACCTATGGCAGCTAAATATCGCCACGGGAGAGCCTGCTACCGACCGAGGCCGCAAGTCATGAGGAAGCCGCCTTGGAAGCGGGTTTTCAGACTGTCGCTTTTTTGGGCGAGACTGAGCCCGCTAAGAATCTTAGCTCCTCTGATCCTTTTGAGTCCACATTGGACGAGGAAAAATGGGACCTGCCCGAGCCTCGAAAAGGCCGAAAACCCCGACTGCCTCTTGCTCTGTTGGGGTTTGTTGTGTCCGGGCTGAGGAAAGGATGAATCCTTACCCCTGGACTGTTTGATGGTTACATCCAACGCTCACCAAACAGTCGGTCAGCAGAAAAAGGCAACTGGTTAGGCAACCTTTTTTGGAAGCAGAATCTGCCTTCCATTCACTTAACGAGCAGACCAGGCTCTGCTTAAAAACACGGAGTAGCGGAGGCTACCGCCGCACGGTTCGCAGAGTCCAGGACAACCTGAATCGCGTAAGAAACAAATGCAGACATTTGAGAGGTTAAGGATGCCACCTGCGGCACAGATGTACGTGTAACCGTGTCAATCTGTGTAAGACAAGCTGAAATAGCTTGGAGTGCCCCAAGGGAGAGAATGCCGGAGCCAACGTGCGCCGACAGCCTCATAGATGGCTTTCGACCAGAGATCCATCTGTCTGTCAGTGGCATCTTTGAGTTTGCAGTTCCATCTCCCACTGCAACTATGGATCTAGCTACAAGCCTGGAGATTGGAGGATGCCGCTCGGGACATTGGGTCCAGTCCTTGACCAAGTCAGGGGACAGGGATAACGTGTATCCTAAGCCGTTTGGAGAAGCGCATATCTGGATAAGCGTGGTGTTCCTGGACTGCCTCTCTGAAGGCAGAGTGGTCCAGAAAAATACGTGAAGCTGACTCCTCCACTGGAGGAGCTGTGAGAAATAACCCACATTCTATAGATGGACGCTATAAGATTATTTACTATGGCGTCACAATCAGGTGTATCCAGATTGAGAGCGGTCTCAGGATCAGAATCCTGAGCCGCTACTTCCGCCTCATTACACAGCGAGTCCTTCTGTTAGGACCCTGATGAAACCGAGGCCGCTCATAGCGAGCCCCTGTCTGGGACTGACATCCGTGCAGAGCCGTGACTCTGGGATGCGTGTGACATTCCCGGAGCTGTTAGTTATTCACACTGAGGGGGGCCATGGATCAAAGATTCAACAGTGCCCATATTGTGAGAGACATGTCCGGACTGCTAGGCTTCTAGTATCATAGCCATAGTCTCAGAAAAACTGTCAGTAAATACTGCAGACACCGTCCTCATCCCCTGGCCATTAGTGCATACAATGGGAGTCTATGTCCCTGCCGGCCGTATAGCCGTACATGCTGTACCAGCTGTATAGAAAAACATGTGGTTCTGCACCTTTGTTTTACACAGAGAATATGCTGATAACTCCTCCGCATAATCCAGGAGGGTATATACAACGTGCGACCAAACAGTGCAATGTATATAGTACAAGCATATCTATAAGTGCACTTCTGCACTAGTGGGGTTAGCACCACAGGTGCTGCTTAACGCCTGTTACAGCGATTGTGTGACTATCAGAATGCCAGGGTCTTCCACACTTGTCTCTGTATCGTACAGAAACTGACACTAATGGCTGCCGGTGTCCTTGTAGAGAAGGAAGCCGTGGGCGTGCCTGAGAAAGTGCGGGAATCCGGATTCACAGTGCACACAGTGAGAGGGGTGGAGTATGCAAAACATACTCCAGCTCTCAGCTCTGCTCTATGCAGCGTCACGCCCCTACCCTGACTGTCAGGGCTGTGGGCGGTAACGAAGGGAGACTAGGCCCAGAAGCCGGGGACTCGAGTTAACAGCGCGGCCGCCGTAAAAGCGCGGGCCGCGCTGAAGTCCCCGGCGCACCACAAGTGCCAGCCGCGCCGCAGTTCCAGCGGCCGGCGCGACCGATTCATAGAAGTGGCCAGCGTCCCGCCCCTCTCCTGACTGGCAGGTCTGGGGGCGGGAACGAACGGAGCAGGCCGCAAAAGCCGGGGACTCTAGTTATCAGCGCGGCCGCCGTAAAAGCGCGGGCCGCGCTGAAGTCCCCGGCGCACCACAAGTGCCAGCCGCGCCGCTGCCAGCGGCCGGCGCGACCGATTCCTGGAAGTGGCCAGCGTCCCGCCCCTCTCCTGACTGGCAGGTCTGGGGGCGGGAACGAACGGAAGCAGGCCGCAAAAGCCGGGGACTCTAGTTATCAGCGCGGCCGCCGTAAAAGCGCAGGCCGCGCTGAAGTCCCCGGCGCACTACAAGTGCCAGCCGCGCCGCAGTCCCAGCGGCCGGCGCGACCAATTCCCATAAGTGAGCCTGCTTCAGCAAAGCTGAATGAGGCCATGGCACAGGCGCCGCAGCGCTGATGTCCCCCGGCGCACTACAACACCCAGCATGCTGCGGTGTGAGCGCCAAATGCACGGGGACACAGAGTACCTTGAGGAAGCAGGGCCATGTCCCTGATGTACTCCGCTCCATCCAGCATCTTCTCCAGGGGCTGTAGATGGAGCACGGTCTCAGTGCCTGGAGACCGGTAAATCCCACTTCACCCAGAGCCCTGTAAAAAGGGATGGGGAAGGAATCAGCATGTGGGCTCCTGCCGCCGTACCCGCAATGGGTACCTCAACCTTACAAACACCTCCGACATACAGTGGGGTGAGAAGGGAGCATGCTGGGGACACTATATGTGTCCTCTTTTCTTCCATCCGACATAGTCAGCAGCTGCTGCTGACTAAAAAGTGGAGCTATGCGTGGATGTGTTGCCTCCTTCGCACAAAGCACAAAACTGGTGAGCCAGTGATCCCACTGGGGGTGTATAGCCAGAAGGGGAGGGGCCTTACACTTTTAAGTGTAATACTTTGTGTGGCCTCCAGAGGCAATAGCTATACACCCAATTGTCTGGGTCTCCCAATGGAGCGACAAAGAAATACATACACATACAATAAAAGGAAGATTACCATCTTAAAAAGTTGATAGTTTATATCTAGAATATGCCATTGTTTTATGATTAGTGGCCAGTGACCCCCAATGATCTGTATCACTTTTTAGTTTATCCTGCACAGTGGCATTTTCAGCTACTTGCCTGTCAAAGGAACAGAAGTTAAAGTGAAAAAAACTGATGACACGTCCATAAGACAAGTGTGAACAGGTGCAATCTGAAATGCTAAAACACGCAAACATTGAATATGGGAATTGGGACATGCATTTCTGCTAAGGAAACACTACAATTTTATAGATGGGCAGGAACCTGCTAATAGGAAATGAAAAAACTGATTTTTGTGTACTCACCGTAAAATCGTTTTCTCTTAGCCATCATTGGGGGACACAGGACCATGGGTGTTATGCTGCCTATCCATAGGACGACACTAAGTAGATGCAAAAGCATAGCTCCTCCTCTGCAGTATACACCCCCTGGCCGGGCCAGGCAAGCTCAGTTTTAGTACACAAGCAGTAGGAGAAAAAAAAAACAGTAAAAACTTACAACAGAGGAACATGAGAAAAAAAAAAAAAAAAAATTAACCAAATCAGGTACTGAGAGAACCAAGGCCCAACAGGGCAACAGGGTGGGTGCTGTGTCCCCCAATGATGGCTAAGAGAAAACGATTTTACGGTGAGTACACAAAAATCCATTTTTTTTCTGATGCCTCATTGGGGGACACAGGACCATGGGACGTCCTAAAGCAGCCCATGGGTGGGAAACAAAAGAAGACAACACAAACCAAGGACTAGGAACCAGTCCCAGACAGCCTGGAGCGCCTACTGAGAGAGGTGCTCTACTGCAGTTTTCAGAATTTTCCTACCCAGATTTGCCTCAGTTGAAACCTGGGTATGGACTCTGTAATGCTTTGAAAACGTATGTAGGCTAGACGAGGTCGCAGCCTTACACACCTGTTCCACTGAAGCCCGATGCCGAATGGCCCACGAAGCGCCAACTGCTCGCGTGGAATGAGCCCGCAGCCCACTAGGAATGGGCTTGAGTTGCAAGCGGTAGACTTCCTGGATCGCAGAGCGAATCCAGCGAGCCAGCGTCTCCTTTGAAGCTGCCTGTCCCTTCTTAGGCCCCTCAGGAATGACGAACAAAGAGTCAGTTTTCCTAAAGGGGGCTGTCCTGGATATGTAATATCTGAGAGCTCTGACGAGGTCTAACGAATGCAGAGAACTTTCCACCCTGTGAACCGGGTGTGGACAAAAGGAAGGCAGAACAATGTCCTCGTTCAAATGAAACGGGGTAAGAACCTTTGGAAGGAAATCCGGAAGGGGGCGCAGAACCACCTTGTCCTGGTGAAAGATCAGAAAAGGCTCGCGGCAAGAGAGTGCTGCTAGCTCCGAAACCTGTCTGATGGACGTAATTGCCACCAAGAATGTTACCTTCCAGGACAGAAGAGCAAGGGAGGATTCCTTGAGGGGTTCAAAGGGAGACCTCTGGAGACCGTCCAGAACGAGGTTGAGGTCCCATGGTTCCAGTGGCCGTTTGTAAGGGGGAACTAGATGGGAAACGCCCTGGAGGAAGGTCTTGACTTGCGGTTTTTGAGCCAGGCAGTATTGGTAGAAGATTGAGAGCGCTGAGACCTGCCCTTTAAGGGAACTGAGAGCCAACCCCGCTTGCAAGCCAGACTGTAGAAAGTCGACAATTCTGGGGATGGCCAAAGGCATAGGCTGGACGTTAGTTTCCCTGCACCATGAAAGGAAGATTTTCCACGTACGGTGGTAAATGCGGGATGAAGCAGGCTTTCGGGCGCTGATCATGGTGGCAATAACCGCGGGGGAGAATCCCGCTCTTGTTAATACCCAGGTCTCAATGCCCATGCCGTCAGCTTCAGGGATCTGGAGTTCTGATGGGAAATGGGCCCCTGGGTCAGCAAGTCTGGGATGTCTGGAAGACGCCACGGTGCATCTGTGAGCATTTGTACTAATTCGGCGTACCAGGCACGCCTGGGCCAGTCCGGTGCTATCAGTATCACCGGGACTCCCTCTGCCTTGATCTTCCCGATTACCCGCGGCAGCAGGGGTTGAGGTGGAAATATGTAAGGCAGGCGGAAGTGGTGCCAGGAGCAGACTAGAGCATCCGCGCTGATGGACTGCGGGTCGCGTGACCTGGCTATGAACGCGGGTACCTTTGCATTCAACCTTGAGGCCATTAGGTCCACGTCTGGTGTGCCCCAGCGAGTGTAGATGTGTAGAAACACATCTGGGTGGAGAGACCATTCTCCGGCAGCCAGGCCTTGGCGACCCAAAGTCTGCTACCCAGTTCTCTACCCCCGGTATGTGTACCGCTGATATCACTGATCCCGTCGATTCGGCCTAGCTGAGGATCTTGTGGGCCTCGAGATAAGCCGCTTTGCTGCGGGTGCCCCCCTGCCAATTGATATAGGCTACAGCTGTCGCATTGTCAGATTGGACTCGAATCTGACGATCCGCTAGCAGAGGGCAGAACGCTCTGAGTGCGAGGAAGATCGCGCGGAGTTCCAGGATATTGATTGGTAGGAAAGACTCCTGGGGCGTCCAACGTCTTTGAGCAGTGTGGTGCCGGTACACTGCTCCCCAGCCTAGGAGGCTGGAGTCCGTGGTCAGGACCAGCCAGTTCACTGGGAGAAAAGATCTCCCCTTCGATAGGGATGAGGACCGAAGCCACCAGCGGAGTGCGTATCTGACTGAAGGCGTCAGGTGAAGATGTCTGTCCAGGGAGAAGGGGCTCTTGTCCCAGGCTGCTAGAAGGGCTAGCTGCAGTGGGCGGAGGTGCAGTTGAGCAAAGGGTACTGCTTCCATAGCCGACACCATCCTGCCGAGCACTTTCATGCTGAATCGAATGGAGCGAGACGGAGGACGTAGAAGGCAGCGTACCACTCGTTGAAGAGCGAACGCCTTGTCCTGAGGGAGAAGGATCAAGCCCCGACGGGTGTCCAGGGACATGCCCAGGAAGGTGATGGATCGTGATGGGATCGGGGATGATTTGTCCAGATTCACTAGCCACCCTAAGCGGGATAGGGTGTCCACAGTGATCTGTACGCTGGTTGAGCAGTCGCGGAAGGAGGGGGCCTTGATGAGGAGGTCGTCCCAGTAAGGGAGAACTACTACTCCCCTGGCGTGAAGGACGCTCATGGCGGCCGCCATGACTTTGGTGAAGACCCTTGGTGCGGTGGCAAGGCCGAAAGGTAGAGCTACGAATTTAAAGTGGGAGTCCTGAATTGCGAAGCGGAGGAACTTTTGGTGATCTGGGGCAATGGGTATGTGCAGGTACGCGTCCTTTATGTCTATGGAGGCGAGGAATTCCCCTTCGACCATGGATGCAATAATGGACCTTAGGGACTCCATTCTGAATCTCCGTACGTGCACATGTTTGTTTAGGTGTTTGAGGTGCAGGATGGGTCGAACTGACCCATCCTTTTTGGGGACCACAAAGAGGTTGGAATAAAACCCCCCGAACTTCTTGTCGTCTGGGACAGGTGGTATCACTCCTGCTGTTTGGAGCGAGTGGATTGCTGAGAAAAAAGCTTTGCGTCGTTTTCGAGTCTTTGGGGGTTTGAGAGAAAGAACCGACTCGGGGGTCCGAAATTCTATGTGTTAACCGGAAGACACAAGGTCTCGCACCCATTTGTCGTCTGAGGCAGCAGCCCAGATGTGTTGAAAGAGCCGCAGTCGACCTCCTACAATGAGGAGTGCTTCTTCCGGGGCGCCGAAGGAGTCATGAGGGGGGGAAAACGTAGTGGCCGAGTCTCCCTAGTCCTGGACTGTTTCGGTCTAGGCTGCCATGACAAAGTGGGTTTCGGGGAGAGCTGAGGTCGGTCCCTGCGTAGTCCGCGGCTGGTGGCGGGGACAGCACGGGATGTCGACCAACCAAATGAGTTCCGAAAGGAGCGGAACAAGGACTGTGGACGTCTGGTGAAGGACGTCCTGGACTTCAGCTGGGGGAGTGAGGTACTCTTTCCTCCCGTGGCGTCAGAAATGAGCTTGTCCAGATGTTCGCCAAACAAATCGGTCTGGAAAAAAAGGGAAGGCCCGTGAGAGACTTCTTGGAGGCAGAGTCCGCTCGCCATTGTCGGAGCCAGAGAGCTCTACGGATGGCTACGGTATGAGGCGACAAACGCTGCGCAGGTAGCAGCGTCCATGGAGGCCTGGATGAGGTACTCCGCTGCAGCGGCAATTTGAGCTGTTACCTCTGTGAAGGTATGAGTGAACTGGGATTCCTCAAGCGAAGTGTTAAGCTAGTCTGCCCAAACCGAGATCGCCTTTGCGACCCACACAGAGGCAAAGGAGGGCGAGAGGGAGGAACCCGCAGACTCAAAAGCAGAGCGGGCGAGGTGCTCCACCTGTGTCTGTCGGGTCCTTGATGGAGGAACCATCAGGTAAACACAGGAGCGTCTTTGTGGTAAGGCGGGAGACCGGGGGGGGGGGGGGGGGTCGACCGAGGGCGGATCGGTCCAGCCCTTAAGGGCAGGTGAGGCAAAAGGGTACCGGGACTCCATGAGTTTTCGGTTACCGAAGCGCCTGTCAGGCTTCTCCCTTTGCTTTGTGAGGATATCCTGAAACTCTGGGTGATCAGGGAAAACCATTTGGGGTTTCCTTGCCCTCTTAAAGGAGATCGCATGGTCAGTGGTAGTGGATGGGGGATCCTCCACATGCAGAGTTTGGTTGATTGCTGCTATAAGGGAGTCTATTGCAGTTTGATCATCTGGGGGTGATGAAACCAAGGAATCTTCCTGGTACAAACAGCATTCTCCCTCCTCCAGCTCATCAGAAGCCGTGGAGCGTGTGGGAGAGCCTGGCCCTGTGTGCTCCCGAGGGAGAGCCCGCTGGAGACACCCGGCCGTGTGCTCTTTTCCTGATCCCTGCAACCGGTGAAGCATGTGCCCTGATTACCTCAGAAGGATCCTCCATAGGGGTATCCTCAGGCTGCGTTCCGTCCAGGGACCCAGAAGGGGGTGGAGGACGACATTGCATAGCCAGAACCAGGTTTTGTGACAGTTTTTCCATGGATTGGGACAAAAACTGTGCCCATTCCGGTGGGCTAGGGGCCCTAGGCTCTGGGCTGCCGGTTGCGGCGGTGGTGGCAGGGGGGTCTTGGGGGGCTATAGGGGCACAGGACTCAGAGAGAAGAGGTGTGTTTACGTGGTAGCTCAGCGTGGCAGGCAGTGCAGGCTGAATAATAGACTATGTGGGCCTTAGTACTCTTAGTGCCCTTAGATTTCTGCATGTTCCTAATAGGAGTATGCCAGGAGGGGGAGCAATGCTCAGCAGAGCTACAATTGAAGCAAGCACCTCACCAGAATCAGCCGATGGGCCTGTCCTCAGGAAGGATTAAGCTCTATGAAGATCTTCGCATGCTTTCCTGAGGGGGTGGGGCTTATTGCGGCCGTGGGGGGTGGGGCTTAGCACTAAAAGAGCGGGAAGATGAGTCAGTGTGCCCTCCCCTGCTGTGGGTAGTAAAAAAAAAAAAAAACGTCAGGAAGGGAGCTTCTGATAGTTTTCCTCCCTCTCCCTACAGGCAGCACACAGCTTGTCACAGGTGATTATCAGCGGCTTTTCTGCTAGAGCAAATAAACAGAGCAAATAAAAACAGCATGAGTCCCGGAGCCCTGGGCCCTCCCCCCTGCCACTGGGAAATTATCTGCAAGACTTTCTGCAAACAGCAGAACTTCCCCCTCCTCCAGCCAGCAAGCTAGAGAAAGTTAACACTGTGTGTGCAGAATCCTTGCTCCTTGCACATAAATACTGTAAATGTCCTGGGAGCCTTCCCTGCAGCGTCTTTTCTCCCTTTGTCTGGGAAACCAGTCAGGGGGGATCTCATCTTAAAACACTGCTTTCCAGGCAGTGAAAATAGCAGGGTCAGCTTGCTGTGTCGGTGTCCTATTCAACTCAGAGCCTGCAGAGAGGGGCTGAGGAATTGGGCTATCAGGCCCAGGATCCAGCGTCGCAGGAGGGGGTACGTGGAGGCGACACTCCACGTTCCCGCCCGTTGATGGTAGTGGGAGATCGGTCCCAAAAGGAAACAGTCGTCCTCAAAAAATAACAAACCTTGAAAGGAAGTGCCTCCTACAGACACTAAGCTAAAACTGAGCTTGCCTGGCCCGGCCAGGGGGTGTATATTGCAGAGGAGGAGCTATGCTTTTGCATCTACTTAGTGTCCTCCTATGGATAGGCTGCATAACACCCATGGTCCTGTGTTCCCCAATGAGGCGTCAGAGAAAAATCGCCTTATGATGCTGGGAAAGAATTGCTGGGCGGCACGGTAGCTCAGTGGTTAGCACTGCAGTCTTGCAGCGCTGGGGTCCTGGGTTCGAATCCAACCAAGGACACCATCTGCAAGGAGTTTGTATGTTCTCCCCATGTTCGTGTGGGTTTCCTCCGGGTACTCCGGTTTCCTCCCACACTCCAAAGACATACAGATAGTGACTTTAGATTGTGAGCCCCAATGGGGACAGTGTCCTTGATGTGTGTAAAGCGCTGCGGAATATGTTAGCGCTATATAATAAAGATTTGTTTTGTTTTTTTTTGTTTAAGTGCTCAGTCAGAAGGCATGACCCTACAATCTAAAAAGATCTTTTTGCTGCTCGCCCATAAAATTATAGGCTTTTTGAGCCCAGATAGAAACATTTTAGGTAAGGACCCAGCAAACAGTATGTCTTGATGCTGGCCTCACACAAAACTGGCCTTTTTGTGTGCCAAATGTCTCAATTTTTAAATTTATTTTGTTAGCAGTAATTCATATGCAAACTACTATATTCAATGTTTGCATAGAGCAAGGAACAGAAATTAGTCATTCATTTAAAGGGAATCTGTCATGATGAATGAACACATATATACTATACTATTAATCCATATGCAAATATGGATGAAGTGCGTTACATGTTCAGAGCACTTCCCAGTTCTAGAACAAAAAATCCAAGTGAGCTGTCAGTCAAGCAGAAGGTGTTGGTCCTAAGCTTGGGAGGCAGAGTCTGTGGAAGGACTCTGATCCAGCAGAGAGCATTTCAGCCTCATATGCATTGAAATTACAACGTGGATTTTTTAACGGAGCAGAAGATTTTATAAAAGTTACAGAATGGCTTATCTTTCAACAAGGTACATGACTATATAAGCAGTTTGGAGGGTCTTAAATATGACAGATTCTCTTGAAATGGAGCCCAACTGCTGATTCATGCTGTCCGAAAAAAGGGCAGCATAAACTGGAGTGTCTCAATCATCGCAACAAAGAATGTTCCAGTCTGTATTGCTGCAGAGTTTCAGAAGAAACACAATTTTAAAAGCTGGCGAGACTGGGATGACTAAACAAAAAGGCAAGTGGTTTATAGCTGACACATTCCTCTAGACTGACAGGTCATATCCTCTGTATGTGACAACAGTCACATCACCCCCAGATGGTTTTAACCCCTTAACGACCTTTGACGTACTGGGTACGTCATGGTGACATGGTGCTAAACGACCCATGACGTACTCAGTACGTCATGGCGAAATCGCGGTCCCGGAGCCCCGGGGAGTGAAATTTGTTTAATTAAACGGTAGATTCGGGAAGGAGGGGACCTCTGCCTGACCTCAGGAGGGGTGGTGCCTCCTCCCCGAACCTACAGAGGCTGTGATGAACTGACGAACGCCGCTCAGCCAATTACAGCCACTGTAATGTTCCAGCCATTGAAAATGGCTGGAACATTGAAATCCAGCCCTGATCAGTGCTGCTGTAGCACTGGCCATTGGCTGGAGCTGGGTGATCGATGCTTCACCCGCCCCCAGCTCTGATTGGAGAGACCGGTCTTGTGACCGCTCTCTCCAATCAATGTGGATCTGCGGCCTGTGACCGTCCCTGGAAGCCGAGGAGAGCGGTAAGTTGCTGTCCCCGCCGTCCGCCCCTGTCCCCGATCGCCCCGCCGCTGCTCCCGATCCACCACTGTCTCCGATCGCCCCGCCGCTGCTCCCGATACACCACTGTCTCCGATCGCCCCGCCGCTGCTCCCGATCCACCGCTGTCCCCGGCGCCACGCTCCCGATCCACCACTGTCCCCGGCGCCACGCTCCCGCTCCACCGCTGTCCCCGCCGCTGCTCCCGATGCACCGCTGTCCCCGGCGCCACGCTCCCGATCCACCGCTGTCCCCGGCGCCACGCTCCCGATCCACCGCTGTCCCCGGCGCCACGCTCCCGATCCACCGCTGTCCCCGGCGCCACGCTCCCGATCCACCGCTGTCCCCGGCGCCACGCTCCCGATCCACCGCTGTCCCCGGCGCCACGCTCCCGATCCACCGCTGTCCCCGGCGCCACGCTCCCGATCCACCGCTGTCCCCGGCGCCACGCTCCCGATCCACCGCTGTCCCCGGCGCCACGCTCCCGATCCACCGTTGTCCCCGGCGCCATGCTCCCGATCCACCGCTGTCCCCGGCGCCATGCTCCCGCTCCACCGCTGTCCCCGCCGCCGCTCCCGATCCACAGCTGTCCCCGGCGCCATGCTCCCGCTCCACCGCTGTCCCCGCCGCCGCTCCCGATCCACCGCTGTCCCCGGCGCCATGCTCCCGCTCCACCGCTGTCCCCGACGCCGCTCCCGATCCACCGCTGTCCCCGCCGCCATGCTCGCCACTGTCCCCGCCGCCGTCGCACCCACCTTTTTCAGCCGCTGCTGCCCCCGAATCGGCCCCCACTGTTCCCGATCGGCCCCCACTGTTCCCGATCGGCGGCCGCCGCCGCCTCCATCGGCTGCCCCTTCTCCATCGCCACACCTCCTATCCCTCCATGTGCTGCAAGCCACCCTCCCCCCACGTGAGGGGAGGGTGGCTTGCAGCACATGTGGGGGGAGGGTGGCTGGCTTGCAGCACATGTGGGGGGAGGGTGGCTGGCTTGCAGCACATGTGGGGGGAGGGTGGCTGGCTTGCAGCACATGTGGGGGGAGGGTGGCTGGCTTGCAGCACATGTGGGGGGAGGGTGGCTGGCTTGCAGCACATGTGGGGGGAGGGTGGCTGACTTGCAGCACATGTGCTGCAAGCCACCCTCCCCCCCCACATGTGCTGCAAGCCACCCTCCCCCCCACATGTGCTGCAAGCCACCCTCCCCCCCACATGTGCTGCAAGCCACCCTCCCCCCCACATGTGCTGCAAGCCACCCTCCCCCCCACATGTGCTGCAAGCCACCCTCCCCCCCACATGTGCTGCAAGCCACCCTCCCCCCACATGTGCTGCAAGCCACCCTCCCCCCACATGTGCTGCAAGCCACCCTCCCCCCACATGTGCTGCAAGCCACCCTCCCCCCACATGTGCTGCAAGCCACCCTCCCCCCACATGTGCTGCAAGCCACCCTCCCCCCACATGTGCTGCAAGCCACCCTCCCCCTACATGTGCTGCAAGCCACCCTCCCCCTACATGTGCTGCAAGCCACCCTCCCCCCGGGGCCCCCCCTCCTCCATGTGCCATCTCTCTCTCCCATCAGACTCTGCCCCCCTCCCCGATCTGCTGCCTGCTCTCTCCCATTTTCCATCTACTGCCCCCTCTCACCCTCCTCGATCTGTTGCCTCCTTCATCTGCTGTGATCCTGCTGCCTAGATCCATCCTGTAAGGTAGGTATCCCCATCTCACCTCCCCCTCCCCCCCCATCCTCTGCCGCTCTTCCATCCGCTGCGCCATTTCCCATCCATCCTCTGCGCCATTTCCCATCATCCATCAGCTGCGCCCTTTCCCATCCTCTGCCGCTCCTCCACCCGCTGCGCCCTTTCCCATCTTCCATCCGCTGCGCCCTTTCTCATCTGCCGCCCCGCCTCCACATGCAGAGTTTGGTTGATTGCTGCTATAAGGGAGTCTATTGCAGTTTGATCATCTGGGGGTGATGAAACCAAGGAATCTTCCTGGTACAAACAGCATTCTCCCTCCTCCAGCTCATCAGAAGCCGTGGAGCGTGTGGGAGAGCCTGGCCCTGTGTGCTCCCGAGGGAGAGCCCGCTGGAGACACCCGGCCGTGTGCTCTTTTCCTGATCCCTGCAACCGGTGAAGCATGTGCCCTGATTACCTCAGAAGGATCCTCCATAGGGGTATCCTCAGGCTGCGTTCCGTCCAGGGACCCAGAAGGGGGTGGAGGACGACATTGCATAGCCAGAACCAGGTTTTGTGACAGTTTTTCCATGGATTGGGACAAAAACTGTGCCCATTCCGGTGGGCTAGGGGCCCTAGGCTCTGGGCTGCCGGTTGCGGCGGTGGTGGCAGGGGGGTCTTGGGGGGCTATAGGGGCACAGGACTCAGAGAGAAGAGGTGTGTTTACGTGGTAGCTCAGCGTGGCAGGCAGTGCAGGCTGAATAATAGACTATGTGGGCCTTAGTACTCTTAGTGCCCTTAGATTTCTGCATGTTCCTAATAGGAGTATGCCAGGAGGGGGAGCAATGCTCAGCAGAGCTACAATTGAAGCAAGCACCTCACCAGAATCAGCCGATGGGCCTGTCCTCAGGAAGGATTAAGCTCTATGAAGATCTTCGCATGCTTTCCTGAGGGGGTGGGGCTTATTGCGGCCGTGGGGGGTGGGGCTTAGCACTAAAAGAGCGGGAAGATGAGTCAGTGTGCCCTCCCCTGCTGTGGGTAGTAAAAAAAAAAAAAAAACGTCAGGAAGGGAGCTTCTGATAGTTTTCCTCCCTCTCCCTACAGGCAGCACACAGCTTGTCACAGGTGATTATCAGCGGCTTTTCTGCTAGAGCAAATAAACAGAGCAAATAAAAACAGCATGAGTCCCGGAGCCCTGGGCCCTCCCCCCTGCCACTGGGAAATTATCTGCAAGACTTTCTGCAAACAGCAGAACTTCCCCCTCCTCCAGCCAGCAAGCTAGAGAAAGTTAACACTGTGTGTGCAGAATCCTTGCTCCTTGCACATAAATACTGTAAATGTCCTGGGAGCCTTCCCTGCAGCGTCTTTTCTCCCTTTGTCTGGGAAACCAGTCAGGGGGGATCTCATCTTAAAACACTGCTTTCCAGGCAGTGAAAATAGCAGGGTCAGCTTGCTGTGTCGGTGTCCTATTCAACTCAGAGCCTGCAGAGAGGGGCTGAGGAATTGGGCTATCAGGCCCAGGATCCAGCGTCGCAGGAGGGGGTACGTGGAGGCGACACTCCACGTTCCCGCCCGTTGATGGTAGTGGGAGATCGGTCCCAAAAGGAAACAGTCGTCCTCAAAAAATAACAAACCTTGAAAGGAAGTGCCTCCTACAGACACTAAGCTAAAACTGAGCTTGCCTGGCCCGGCCAGGGGGTGTATATTGCAGAGGAGGAGCTATGCTTTTGCATCTACTTAGTGTCCTCCTATGGATAGGCTGCATAACACCCATGGTCCTGTGTTCCCCAATGAGGCGTCAGAGAAAAATCGCCTTATGATGCTGGGAAAGAATTGCTGGGCGGCACGGTAGCTCAGTGGTTAGCACTGCAGTCTTGCAGCGCTGGGGTCCTGGGTTCGAATCCAACCAAGGACACCATCTGCAAGGAGTTTGTATGTTCTCCCCATGTTCGTGTGGGTTTCCTCCGGGTACTCCGGTTTCCTCCCACACTCCAAAGACATACAGATAGTGACTTTAGATTGTGAGCCCCAATGGGGACAGTGTCCTTGATGTGTGTAAAGCGCTGCGGAATATGTTAGCGCTATATAATAAAGATTTGTTTTGTTTTTTTTTGTTTAAGTGCTCAGTCAGAAGGCATGACCCTACAATCTAAAAAGATCTTTTTGCTGCTCGCCCATAAAATTATAGGCTTTTTGAGCCCAGATAGAAACATTTTAGGTAAGGACCCAGCAAACAGTATGTCTTGATGCTGGCCTCACACAAAACTGGCCTTTTTGTGTGCCAAATGTCTCAATTTTTAAATTTATTTTGTTAGCAGTAATTCATATGCAAACTACTATATTCAATGTTTGCATAGAGCAAGGAACAGAAATTAGTCATTCATTTAAAGGGAATCTGTCATGATGAATGAACACATATATACTATACTATTAATCCATATGCAAATATGGATGAAGTGCGTTACATGTTCAGAGCACTTCCCAGTTCTAGAACAAAAAATCCAAGTGAGCTGTCAGTCAAGCAGAAGGTGTTGGTCCTAAGCTTGGGAGGCAGAGTCTGTGGAAGGACTCTGATCCAGCAGAGAGCATTTCAGCCTCATATGCATTGAAATTACAACGTGGATTTTTTAACGGAGCAGAAGATTTTATAAAAGTTACAGAATGGCTTATCTTTCAACAAGGTACATGACTATATAAGCAGTTTGGAGGGTCTTAAATATGACAGATTCTCTTGAAATGGAGCCCAACTGCTGATTCATGCTGTCCGAAAAAAGGGCAGCATAAACTGGAGTGTCTCAATCATCGCAACAAAGAATGTTCCAGTCTGTATTGCTGCAGAGTTTCAGAAGAAACACAATTTTAAAAGCTGGCGAGACTGGGATGACTAAACAAAAAGGCAAGTGGTTTATAGCTGACACATTCCTCTAGACTGACAGGTCATATCCTCTGTATGTGACAACAGTCACATCACCCCCAGATGGTTTTAACCCCTTAACGACCTTTGACGTACTGGGTACGTCATGGTGACATGGTGCTAAACGACCCATGACGTACTCAGTACGTCATGGCGAAATCGCGGTCCCGGAGCCCCGGGGAGTGAAATTTGTTTAATTAAACGGTAGATTCGGGAAGGAGGGGACCTCTGCCTGACCTCAGGAGGGGTGGTGCCTCCTCCCCGAACCTACAGAGGCTGTGATGAACTGACGAACGCCGCTCAGCCAATTACAGCCACTGTAATGTTCCAGCCATTGAAAATGGCTGGAACATTGAAATCCAGCCCTGATCAGTGCTGCTGTAGCACTGGCCATTGGCTGGAGCTGGGTGATCGATGCTTCACCCGCCCCCAGCTCTGATTGGAGAGACCGGTCTTGTGACCGCTCTCTCCAATCAATGTGGATCTGCGGCCTGTGACCGTCCCTGGAAGCCGAGGAGAGCGGTAAGTTGCTGTCCCCGCCGTCCGCCCCTGTCCCCGATCGCCCCGCCGCTGCTCCCGATCCACCACTGTCTCCGATCGCCCCGCCGCTGCTCCCGATACACCACTGTCTCCGATCGCCCCGCCGCTGCTCCCGATCCACCGCTGTCCCCGGCGCCACGCTCCCGATCCACCACTGTCCCCGGCGCCACGCTCCCGCTCCACCGCTGTCCCCGCCGCTGCTCCCGATGCACCGCTGTCCCCGGCGCCACGCTCCCGATCCACCGCTGTCCCCGGCGCCACGCTCCCGATCCACCGCTGTCCCCGGCGCCACGCTCCCGATCCACCGCTGTCCCCGGCGCCACGCTCCCGATCCACCGCTGTCCCCGGCGCCACGCTCCCGATCCACCGCTGTCCCCGGCGCCACGCTCCCGATCCACCGCTGTCCCCGGCGCCACGCTCCCGATCCACCGCTGTCCCCGGCGCCACGCTCCCGATCCACCGCTGTCCCCGGCGCCACGCTCCCGATCCACCGTTGTCCCCGGCGCCATGCTCCCGATCCACCGCTGTCCCCGGCGCCATGCTCCCGCTCCACCGCTGTCCCCGCCGCCGCTCCCGATCCACAGCTGTCCCCGGCGCCATGCTCCCGCTCCACCGCTGTCCCCGCCGCCGCTCCCGATCCACCGCTGTCCCCGGCGCCATGCTCCCGCTCCACCGCTGTCCCCGACGCCGCTCCCGATCCACCGCTGTCCCCGCCGCCATGCTCGCCACTGTCCCCGCCGCCGTCGCACCCACCTTTTTCAGCCGCTGCTGCCCCCGAATCGGCCCCCACTGTTCCCGATCGGCCCCCACTGTTCCCGATCGGCGGCCGCCGCCGCCTCCATCGGCTGCCCCTTCTCCATCGCCACACCTCCTATCCCTCCATGTGCTGCAAGCCACCCTCCCCCCACGTGAGGGGAGGGTGGCTTGCAGCACATGTGGGGGGAGGGTGGCTGGCTTGCAGCACATGTGGGGGGAGGGTGGCTGGCTTGCAGCACATGTGGGGGGAGGGTGGCTGGCTTGCAGCACATGTGGGGGGAGGGTGGCTGGCTTGCAGCACATGTGGGGGGAGGGTGGCTGGCTTGCAGCACATGTGGGGGGAGGGTGGCTGACTTGCAGCACATGTGCTGCAAGCCACCCTCCCCCCCCACATGTGCTGCAAGCCACCCTCCCCCCCACATGTGCTGCAAGCCACCCTCCCCCCCACATGTGCTGCAAGCCACCCTCCCCCCCACATGTGCTGCAAGCCACCCTCCCCCCCACATGTGCTGCAAGCCACCCTCCCCCCCACATGTGCTGCAAGCCACCCTCCCCCCACATGTGCTGCAAGCCACCCTCCCCCCACATGTGCTGCAAGCCACCCTCCCCCCACATGTGCTGCAAGCCACCCTCCCCCCACATGTGCTGCAAGCCACCCTCCCCCCACATGTGCTGCAAGCCACCCTCCCCCCACATGTGCTGCAAGCCACCCTCCCCCTACATGTGCTGCAAGCCACCCTCCCCCTACATGTGCTGCAAGCCACCCTCCCCCCGGGGCCCCCCCTCCTCCATGTGCCATCTCTCTCTCCCATCAGACTCTGCCCCCCTCCCCGATCTGCTGCCTGCTCTCTCCCATTTTCCATCTACTGCCCCCTCTCACCCTCCTCGATCTGTTGCCTCCTTCATCTGCTGTGATCCTGCTGCCTAGATCCATCCTGTAAGGTAGGTATCCCCATCTCACCTCCCCCTCCCCCCCCATCCTCTGCCGCTCTTCCATCCGCTGCGCCATTTCCCATCCATCCTCTGCGCCATTTCCCATCATCCATCAGCTGCGCCCTTTCCCATCCTCTGCCGCTCCTCCACCCGCTGCGCCCTTTCCCATCTTCCATCCGCTGCGCCCTTTCTCATCTGCCGCCCCGCCCTCTCGCATCGCATTATCCAGCGCAGTTGCTCGCTTCCAGACTGCAGTGGATGATGCGATGCGAGACTCGTGCATTGCTCACGTTTGGCACTGGTCTTAGTGGCAGGCGCTCATTTTTTTTTTTACTGATGTCTGTATTTTTTATTTCGCCAAACTAATTTTTTTTGTATGGGGGGGGGTCTAGTTTCCAAAATGGGATCACATGTGGGGGAGCTCCATTGTTTAGGCACCTCAGGGGGTCTCCAAATGAAACATGGCGTCTGCTAATAATTCCAATCAATTTTACTGTGAAATGGCGCTCCTTCTCTTCTGAGCCCCGCCGTACGCCCAAACAATTGATTTCCACCACATATGAGGTATCGTCGTACTCAGGAGAAATTGCACAATACATTTTATGGTGCATTTTTTCCTGATACCCTTGTGGAAAAAAAAGCTACCTGTTTGAAAAAACAATTTTGTGGTAAAAAAAAGAATAAAATATTTTCACGGCTGAACATTACAAACGTTTGTGAAGCCTCCAGGGGTTCAAAGTGCTCACTAAACAGCTAGATAAATTCCATGAGGGGTCTAGTTTCCAAAATGGGGTCAATTGTGGGGGAGCTCCATTGTTTAGGCACTTCAGGGGGGTCTCCAAACGCAACATGGCGTCCGCTAATAATTCCAACCAATTTTGCTGTGAAATGGCGCTCCTTGCCTTCCGAGTCCTGCCGTGCGCCCAAACATTTGATTTCCACCACATATGGGGTATCTGCGTACTCAGGAGAAAATACACAATACATTTTATGGTGCATTTTTCCTGATACCCTTGTGATAAAAAAAGCTACCTGGTTGAAGCAACAGTTTTGTGGTAAAAAATTTTTTTTTTCTTTTCACGGCTCAACGTTATAAACTTCTGTGAAGCCCCCAGGGGTTCAAAGTGCACATCAAACATCTAGAAAAAATATTTGAGGGCTCTAGTTTCCAAAATGGGGTCACTTATGGGGGAGCTCCATTGTTTAGGCACCTCAGGGAGTCTTCAAACCCGACATGGTGTCCGCTAATGAGTGCAGCTAATTTTGCACTCAAAAATTCAAATGGCGCTCCTTGCCTTCCGAGTCCTGCTGTGTGCCCAAACATTTGATTACCACCACATATGGGGTATCAGCGTACTCAGGAGAACATGCACGATACATTTTATGATGCATTTTTCCTGATACCCTTGTGAAAATACTAATTTTTATGGCTAAAGTAACATTTTTGTGTTAAAGTAAAATTTTCATTTTTTCGTCTACATTGCTTTGGTTGCTGTGAAGCTCCTAAAGGGTTAATAAACTTCTTGGATGTGGTTTTGAGCAGAGTGAGGGGTGCCAGATTTTAGAATTGGGTCACTTTTGGGTATTTCCTGTCGCCTAGGTTTCTCAAATCACTCCAAATGTGATGTGGTACCTAAAAAAATTTTTTTTGTAAATTTTGTTGGAAAAATGAGAAAAATTGGTGATGAACTTTGAACCCTTCTAACTTCCTAACGGAAATTTTTTTTTTCAAAAATTGCGCTGGTGTAAAGTAGACATGTGGGAAATGTTATTTAGTAACTATTTTGTGTGACATATCTCTCAGATTTATGGGCATAAAATTTCAAATTTTGAAAATTGCAAAATTTTCAAAATGTTCACAAATAAACGCAAAACATATCGGCCTAAATTTACCACTGACATGAAGTACAATATGTCACGAAAAAACAATCTCAGAATCGCCAGGATCCGTTGAAGTGTTCCAGAGTTATAACCTGTCAAAGTGACACTGGTCAAAATTGCAAAAAATGGCCGGGTCTTTAAGGTGAAAACAGGCTGGGGGCTGAAGGGGTTAAAGCACACAAATCACCAGGATTTTCCTATATAACCTAAAGCCCGTGCTATACTGGCACTATCATGCTGATTCGCTACATACCTTTAGTTATCAGCTCGGATGTATAGGTTTTGAAACACAAGCAAGTAAATTTGTAAAATCATTAGTTTGTTGAGTGACAGCAGCTGCTGATCAGCTGATAGCTGGGTTGGGTTTTCATAGTTACCTTCTGCCCCTGTTACTTATGCTAAGTCTATTATAGAATCGATTTAGTTTGTGACTAACAGGGCCTGTGCTGATGTCATACCCATGTGACCAGAAGGGGCGGAGCCTCAGCCAATAGAAAAATGTTGCTTTCTGGTATCAGCTATGTTGGCCCATCCCAGCTATCAGCTGCTGTCACTCAACAAGCAGCAGATTATACAAACTTTACTTGCTTGTTTTTCAAAACCTAAACATCCTAGCTGATAACTAAAAGGTATGTATAGAATCAGCCCGATACCTAAAGCCATACTGGCACTTATATAGGAAAATCCAGTTGATTGGTGCGCTTTAAGTAAGTTTCCTCTGTAATGCTGCACCATTACCAAGTAGGAATTCCTTATTTAAAGGGAAACAAAGCTGATTGATAGTGCCAGAACCATAGACAACATGAATCAGAAGATAAGCTCAGTTATTGTCACTGGTATATGCTGCAGGATCCTGCACACTGGGCAGGAAAAAAAAAAAAGAGTAAAGGGGACACGCACAGTTCCCCACCAAACTCCACACACCTCCCTCAATACCAACTATTATCAGCTTGTTATGCCGAAACTTTCCATGGAAGGACAGGTTGTCTCGTTACTATAGACCAAACAGCAAGCACCTGTCAATGGGCTGGTAAGAAAATGCACAGACATGCAACTAACTTATAAAGCCGACTCCATAAAAAAAATAAATAAAATAAAATGCTGCTAATGGTCAGTTCAGGTATATCTATTAGGCTGCTTTCACACATCCGTTTTTTGCTGAGCGGCATAATACGGCGCTTTGTAGAAAAAAAAGCAACCGTTTTCTTTGCCGCAGGTTGCGTTTTTTCCGCATAGACTTGCATTAGAGCCGTATTGTGCCGCATGGCCTTGCGTTGCGTCCGGTTTTTGCCAGATGCGGCATATTTAGGCTGGATGGAACGCTGCCTGGCACGTTTTTTTGTGCGGCGAAAAAAAAAGGCATTGCGCCGGATCTGGCGCGATTTACAATGCAAGTCTATGGACGCCGGATGCGGCGTCCTGCGGCAAAAAAACGCATCCGGCCGCCGGATGCGTTTTATTGCACTGCGCATGCTCAGTATCAAGCCGCATCCGTCAAAAAAATGGACGGCCGCATGAAAAAACGTATACAACGGATCAGTTTTTTTTTCGCCGCATCCGTTGCATAGGTTTTTGAGCCGGATTGAGCCACACTGCAAAAACCGGAGGTGTGAAAGCAGCCTTATAGATTTAAACTGTAATCTTGTAAAGAACGGGTGATAAGACTGGTTAGGCATGATTGAATTAGAAAAAAAATAAATAAATAAAAATTAAGAAATCCACAATAATAGGACTTACCTTCTCTACCCAGCCACTTTGTAAAGTCTGTCAGTGTCTCCCATTGTGTTGCGTTCATGTGAATATGTTCTCGGTGACTGATGTACTCATTGTACACAATGTTATTGTGCACCCGCTTTGTTCCTAAAAAAAATTTAAAAAATACTATTTCAATATATAGTGCTGTGCAAAAGTCCAGCTAACTCACCAACCCAAAAGGTGCACGGAACATGGCAATTTCCAGCAGCAAATGTCTATAAAACCTTGTTTTGGCTTTATGAAAAGGGGTGGGCCACTACATTAATATTAATGGCCTATACTTAGGATAGGTCATCAATGTCTGATCAACACCAGGCACCCTCACCGATCTGCTGTTCTCAGTGCTGGTGGTAGCAGCCAGAAATTCTCAGTTTCGGAGCTGCCCCATGTTCTTATAGTGGCTGCGTATTGCACATCCGCCTCTTGGGGGACGGATGTGCACTGTCAGCAGCCGCTATCAAGATGGAGCAGCTCCAGCACTGAGCAGTTCTGGCTGCTGCAGCAGCCAGCGAGAACAACTGATCAGCAGAGATGCGGGGTGTCGGAACCCGGCAGATCAGACACTGATGACCTATGCAAAGGATAGGACATCAATGTTAAAGTAGGGGACAACCACTTTAAATCTACACAAACAACCCACAAAGATACAGCAGTATATCATTGGATGCTTTTCAGATCAGATGTGATGAGTAGTCCTTGTAAGTGTCAGAGGTCCCAAACTCGGCTGGGTATGAAGCCTGAACATAAAAAAAATAATATGGGGGGGTACAGTTTTACAATTAGCACCACATAGTAATTTTGGACAACATTTTGTAGTAATGTTCCCATCCTGTTTCCCTTCTTGTACCAATGTTCACCATGCTTATAGTAATGTGCTCATCCTTATCTCCATCCTATAGTAATGTGTCCCATCCTGGTCCTCGTCCTGTAGTAATGTGCCCCATCCTGTGACAACACGTCCATCCTTGTGCCCATCCTCTGGTAATACGTCCATTCTTGGGCTCATCCTGTGCTAATAAGTCTATCCTTGTGCCCATCCTCTAGTATTGTGCCCATCCTGTAGTAATGTGCCCTTGCAGGTCCTCCTCTTGTAGTAATGTTCCTTTTATTGGATTTCTTGTAGCAATATCCCATCCTGGTCCCCTGTTGTGCCAGTCTTCACACGCACAGACACATATACTGACCTGTGCAGCCTCAGCGGGAAACACACACACACACACACACACCAAAACTTAATTCTCATCTATCCTCCGTTCCCTCGGCATCCTCTTTCCTGGCGCTGCGCAGAGTCAAGTTCTCTATATCAGCTGTTAGCTAATCAGAGGCAAGCAACTAAGGTCATATGCATCAGTCTCTTGCCTATGACTGGCCAAGCGGCAGAATTCAGTTATGCAGAGAGAGCATGACTCCGCACAGCGCCGGCAAAACATTCATCTGAAATAAAGCTCTGATTGGTGTGCCCCTACACCAGCCTCGATAGTTACAGGGTCCACGGGCCGTAAGAAGCAGTCGGAGAGGCCGGATGTTTGAGACCTCTGCTGTAAGTCAAGATTTCATCAACATTTGGTGCTAGAAGTGTTTTCAATCTTTTAATATACACAACAGAGTAATATAAAACAAACATTGGTCCGCACCCAAGAAGAATGACTAACTGGGTCATAGTCTGGATACATTGTTGCTATGGACAATTTTTCGACAAGAAAGCAGATACATTGTTTAAAAGGTCTGTGACAATAGCCCCCATCCTGCTATATACTGCCATCCTGGTATGAGCTTCTATACTGCTATATACCCCATCCTGGTGTATGGCCGCATCCTGGGGCACACAAAAAAAAAAAAAAATATTTATACTCACCTTTCCTCGCTCCACGCAGCATCGCTCCTCCTCCAGTCTGTGCCAGCAGCAGCGCCGCTGACCTGTGTGGAGCCGGCCACGATCCCTGCGGCACCGCTCATCCTCCTGTCTCTGCCGGCTGCAGCTGTGTGTGGACAGGTATGCACAGCGATGACGTCATCGCTGTGTGCACTGCCAGTCTCCACACAGCTATGGCCGGCAGAGACAGGAGGACGAGCGGTGCTGCAGGGATCGGTGGCAGGTGAGTATACTTATTCACTGTTCCCCGTGCTGATGAGGATGCGCGGGGGGCAGTGAATACAGCCACACATGATCACTCCAGGCTGTAGTTGCCAGGGGTGATCATGCGGGCCGGCTGTTTAGTATGCGCGCACCCCCCGCCCATCATCCCACCCACCCGTCAGCGCCGACTTCAGAGCTGAGAGATGATGGACGTGCATATGAAATAAACGGGCCCACGTGGTCACGGCAGGCGCTGCTACAGCCTGCTCGTGCCCCCGATGACCTGCGCCACTGCATCACCATCATTCCCCGCAGCCCTACATTCAGACTATAAGACGGACCCCCCCTACTTTCCCCCCAAACATTTGGGGGAAGTGCGTCTTATAGTCCGAAAAATACGGTAGATTGTGCTATCTCGCCTATGCTCATTAACATCCAGATTGTGACTAACAATATAATGCTTCATACCCTTAGACACTAAACTATTCTCAAAATCTGCACTTGAGCTCTGCACGAAAATATACAACTTGAAATAGTCTGCAGCCTCGCTCAACAAGCGTTCTATATTACATAACATATAGAACACGATTAGTAAAAAATATTGGAAAGCTTCTGTAATATTGAAAAGTGCAAGTGACTATTTTAATATAGAAATTAAAAGGCAGACCATTGTACACAAGTAAAGATTATACAATATGCTCAACTGTGTACACAAAACAGAGTTTAGGATCCATCGAGGCAAGTTGTTACATAACCTGGAAAATAGATCAAGCAATTTGTAATTACAGATAAATGTGAAAAGTGTCTCACCAAAGCGTCGTCTTAAGAGTTCCAAAAATTCAGTGCGAAATTCACTGTAAAAAAAAAAAGTCAAGTTTACAAATGCAGTAGGTATACATGAATACACTGATGACAACATTACATTAGAAAATGGATATCACCACCATAATTTTAGTATTTGGGATTTTTTTCTGGCTACGCTGTGTACCGATCAGATTGATTTTATATTTTGGTAGATGAGGCATTTGAGAACACAGAGATACCAAATATGTGTATTTTTTAACTGTTTTAATTTCAAATGGGGCAAATGGGGGGGGGGTGATTTGAACTTTTAGCTTTTTTAACATTTTTATTTATTTTACTAGTCCCCCTAGGGGACTTTATCACTGCTCTGTCCAATCGTTTGTTTATTTCAGCTGATTAGAGCAGCATCGCTCTGATCAGCAGAACATCTTAATTACTTACCGGTAATGGATTTTTAGAAGCCCATGACAGCACCACCTGAGAGAGAGCAAGAGGTTCCGCTTACCTCGGGACAGGAAAGCCACTGAAATAAAAAGGGCGGCACCTCTTCTCCGCATCAGTAGGTTTACAGAGCCAGAGAGCTCCATATAAAAAAAAGGTCTGGTTAATCATGCCACCACCAAAACTAACAAAAGAACACCATTAACTAACACTCCCCGAAGGGTGCCCATAACCAGTGAATAGTTGGGGACCTAAGGGTGCTGTCATGGGCTTCTGAAAATCCCATTACCGGTAAGTAATTAAGATTTTCCTTTTCGCCCCATGACAGCACCACCTGAGAGATTCTAGAGACCAATCACCTTAGGGGAGGGGACACCACCTGTAATACCCGTCTACCAAAAGTGAGGTCGGCAGTGGAGGACAAGTCCAAGTCTATAGTGACGGAAGAAGGTCAAAGTGGCGGCTCTGCATATTTGATCAATAGAAACCTCTGCTCTCTGTCCAAGAGGTGGGGAAACTGATCTAGTGGAATGTGCTCTAATCTGCAGAGGAACTGGAACCCCCTTAGATGAATAGCCAGAGAGATAGCCTCACGGGTCCACCTAGCCAAGGTGCTCTTAGAAACTTTAGAGCCCCGGGGACCACCCCCTGGAAAACAACAAACAGGGCCTGAGACTTCCGCAACTTCCAGGTCCTATCTAAGTAGGTTACAAGGGCCCGTCTCACATCCAATCTATGGAGCCTAGCTTCTTTGTCATTTGAAGGAGGGTCACAAAAGGAAGGAAATAGGATTTCCTGGGACCTGTGGAAGGGCTTTACTACTTTAGGAAGATAGGGTGGTATTGCGCACAGACCCCTCCTATCTACCAGAAGCTGGGTATATGGTTAGGCAATAGAGAGCGCCTTGTAAGCCACCCATTCGTCTAGCCGACGTCAAGGCAATGAGCAGTGCTACCTTTAAGGACAGGATTTTGAGCAGAACATCCGAAAGGGGCTCAAACAGGGCATCAAGAACGAGATTTAAATCCCATGGAGGCATATGAAGAGAGGGGACAGGGGCAGCTCTAGCACAGGACTTAATGAACCTACGAATCCACCTATTTTCTGTTAGGTTATGATTATATAGGACTCCCAGGGTCGAAACTTGTACCTTCAAAGTGCTAGTAGAAAGGCAAATTGCAACCCCTTTGAAGGAATTCCAGGATAGCTTGGAAGGGAGGGGGGCCCCCTATTTGTGTTCCTGAAACTTGCAAAAATTTCCTCCAGACCCTCCCATAAATACCAGTGGTTACTGGTTTCCTACTCTTAAGGAGAGTCTCTACCAGGTTTCCCAAAAATCCCTGTGCTATGAGTAGCTGCGTTTCAAATGTCATGCTGTCAAGTGGAAGGCAGGATCCCTGGGGTGACACACTGGTCCCTGGACTAGGAGGTCTGTCTCGTCCGGAAGTATCCAGTGGTCGGATATTGCTAGTTTCTGGAGCCAATAAAAACCAGGCTCTTTTTGGCCAGAAGGGAGCTATGAGGATGATGTGGGCTCCATCTTCCCGAGTCTTCCGAAGCACAGCAGGGAGAAGAATCAAAAGCAGGAAGGCATACAGAAGACCCTAGGACCAGGGGCATCTGCATTGCATCTATTGCCATGGGACGATCCTTGGGATTGAGAGAACAGAAATTCTCCACCTTTCCTGTTGGCCCTAGTTGCAAATAGGTGCAAAACTGCAGTCCCCCAGAGATCTGTGATTAAACTGAATATTCGGGGTTCAGAGCCCATTCTCCTTGATTAGGGTGATGTCTGCTGAGGAAATCTGCTTCCTCGTTGTCCTTTCCACGAATTTGAAGTGCACTCAGGGAGAGAAGATGGGACTCTACCAGTTGAAAACTCTCCATTGCAAGGGAGAGTAACGTTGGGGACCCTCGTCCTGATTATTCAGGCAGCCCACCGTCACCTGTTGTCCGATAGGATCTTTACACCTCGACCTGTCAGATAAGGGAGGGAATCCTTTGAGTGCTAATTTCACCTCTGTAAGTTCCCTGAAATTGAGGACTGACTCCTCAAATAGTCGTCCCATAGTCCTTGGAACAGGTGATTTCTCAGGTGAGCCCCCCCAGCCTATGTGACTTGCGTCTGTTGTGATGGTATCCGTGAGGCGGGGACACCCCAGCACCCCTGCGAACAAATGATTCAAGTCTTGCCACCAAGACAGGGAATGCAACATTTCCGAGCAAAGACAGATTTTGTATCCAAACAGCCTTTTGACCATTGCTGCCAGGCCAGGACCTCCATCTGAAGGGATTGCATATGCATCTTTGCCCAAAGAACTGCGGGGATGCAGGATGTGAGGGACCCCACTAGTGACATGGCCTGTGAGGGTCATGACTGGTCTCCTTATTGCTGAAGTGACCAGACACTTTATCTTGTCTTTTTCTCCTCCAGGAGAAAAGACATCTGAGTGACCGAATCTAGTATCGGACACTGCTGAGGCTGTAGTCTGCAGTTTTTCTTGATTTATGATCCACCCCAAGTCCTCTAGGATGGAGATCACTGTCCCCACCATGTCTGCAGAGATCCTCCGACTAGCTCACCACCAACAGGTCGTTCCAGGTAAGGGACAATAAGGATCCGATGGATTCTGTTATGTGCCATCACTTCTGCCATAAGTTTTGTGAAGACCTCTGGGTGCCATGGAGATCCCGAACAGTAGCGCCCTGAACTGGTAATGATGCCAAGGTGTTTTCCTTCTGAAGAGCAAATCTTAGGAATTTTTAATAAAGCTGCGTGGATGGGAACATGATAATAGACATCCTTTAAACAGAGCACCGCCATGAAACACTCGAGATAGAACAGTTTCACTGTGGACTTGCCCGTTTCCATCTTGAAGGGGTGCTGTACCAGGTGATGGTTGAGCCTCTTTAGGTTGATGATAGTCCTGAAGAAGAAGTCTGGTATTCTCAGGAGGAACAGTGAGGAATAGAACCCCTGCCCTGCTTCTCCCTTGGGGACCGCCTGTATCACCTTCTTTTGAATGAGGGAATGGATCTCTGTTTCCAGCACCCCGTCTTTTCTCCCCCAGTCTTATGGATGTTACAATAAGATACCCCCGAGGGGGCGATTATAGTTGTAACGTCAGCCCTTCTGAGATGATTCCTAGAATCTAAGGGCTGGAGGAAATCTTTTCCCATGAGGGGAGGAAAAGGGAGAGCCTTCCCCCCACTGGGATGATGGCGTCATTGGGGGCCTTTTGGTTTGGTATAGGAGGATGTTCCGAACATAAACCCCGAGGACTTCTTCCTTTATCCTTCAGGAGTCCTGGTCTCTGGGGGGCTGCCTATGAAAAAAATTGCTTCCCCGAAAAGGATGGCTACGAGGGAATTGGGTTTGTACTGCCGGAAATCCCTGTTTCTTGTCTACCGCTTTAGACAGGAGATCATCCAGCTGCGAGCCAAACAATTAGCTCCCCTCACAAGGCATTCCACATAGCTTTCCATTGGATTGCACGTCTCCCTTCCAGGTTTTTTAACCAGTGGGCTCTCCTGACTGAATTGGGAAAGGGTAGCCGACCTTCACAGTGAAGTGAATCTATGGAAGCGTCCGCCAGAAAGGCTGCTGCCCCTTGTTTACGCAGTATGGAGGAGATGATGTCCTTTCTAGGGATGTCCCCCTTTAATCTGGTCTTCCAATTGTTGGACCCAGATCATTAGGGGACCTTGCCACGCACGTACCTGCCACCGCTTCCCATGTACCCCGGAGAAAACTGTGCGCCTTCCGGTCCAATTGATCACAAAGTGAACTGATATTCTCAAAGGGGAGGGTAAAGGACTTGGACGCCTTGGAAATAGCAACGTCAATTTTAGGTGAATTGTCCCATGAAGTGGTAGCTTCTTCATCCAAGGGATATTTTCTTTTCAGAGAAGATAAGGATACCCTCTTGTCTGGTTTCCTCCATTGATTAGTGATCAGGCTCTGGACCTTTTGATGAATCGGGACCACCCCTCTTTTTCCCATCTTCCAAGCCACCAAACATGAGGTCCTGTGTGTACTCAGGATCTTTAGCATCCACCAACTCCTTGGGGAGCGGACAGCTTTCACCAGGTGTTCCACCTTAGAGGAAGGGAAGCATGATCTGCCGCCTTTATCTGAGGAAGATGAGGAGTCCGACTATGAGGAAGAGGCAGGAGATTAAATCCTAGAGCCCCGGTCAGAGCTTCCCAACTTATCAGAAGCATCATCCTATTTTCTGGCAGACTTCTTATGTCTCTTTGTTACTGAATGAGAGCGGGAGCCCATGGAATCCCTGACTTCAGCCCTGATAATATCTCTTAATTCAGCCGTGAATCCTGGCCCTTCCGTACAGAGGATCCTTTTGATACAGGTGGGGCAAAGGTCCTTCTGGTAATCTGGAGCTAGGCTGTCTTTGCAAACCCCACAATTCCTATGATTTCTCTTAAAGGTATGTTTCTTAGATACCTCCTAAAAAAAAATAAGGGAACATAGAAGGGGAACTTAAAAGTTGTAAACAGTAGCATAACACTCACCCCCAAGATGGCAGAACTGGTACCGGTTTTGGAGGTGGTTTATGACTTCCGGGTTTGGACCTATTAGACCCCCTGGAATGATGACTTGCCGGACTGGAGGGACTGGCCCTAGGGGCGGAGTGCTCCCCTCGTTGCGGTTACTGTGAGGACTGTGCATCCTCCTGCTGCCCGGACATATCCTGCTCTGGGAGTGAGTTGTCCTCCATCCTAGATAGCGGGAAGCCCATACTCACAAGAATGCAGCGAAGGTGGCTTCTTATACTCCCTCGGTTCAAATCTCTCGCCCGGAATCCACTCACTGGGCGCTGGCCATCTAGCTTACAGAGGATCCTACACTCTGATCTTCACCCCGGCTGTCCCAGCAGCAGGAAGCCCGTCTTGCGGGGCTCCGTGTGCGGCACCACATAGCCTGGGGCGACGCAGAGTCGAGCTCCCACTCCAGGCTTGCGCTCTACCGCAGAAGGCTGAAGCCCTGGGAAGGTGCGTCCAGGCCCGAATGCTAGCTTTTGGTGAGACCAATCTTGCACACTGGGTTGGACCTGGGATATTCCGTGGGTTGTCCCATCAGGACAGGAAACCAACTGATGCGGAGGAGAGGTGCCGCCCTTTTTATTTTAGTGGGTTTCCTGTCCTGAATCTCTCTCTCAGGTGGTGCTGTCATGGGCGAAAGGGAAAATGCAGTGTTTCCTGTGAGAGCCGACGCTCTGTCCGGCTCACACAGTAAGTGGAGTCATGGTTAGAGTGAGGGGTAATCAGCTGAACCCTCGCTACCATGACAAAACCATGGTGCCCCATGATCGCATCACAGGGCTGCCGATGGTGGCGGGGAACACCGCAATCCCCACCGCGGTCATTTAAATCACGCTGTCAGTGTTTGACAGCGTGATCTAAAGGGATAACAGGTGCGACATGTGGGGATTACCGCGGGCTTACTGCCAGAGCTGTGGTTATGTGAAATAGATGACCATGGACATACCGGTACGTCCTTGGTTGTAAAGGGGTTAAAGGGAATTTGTCAGCATGTTTTTTGCTACCTCGATTGAGAGCAGCATAATGTGGGCAAAGAAATATGATCCAACTAGTTTACTGCGTGCAGCAGTTCTAACATAATCAGAGTTTTTAGATTTAGCAATGCAGTAAACTGGGAAAGCTGACCCCACCCCACACCAGGCTCTCTATGTATAGTGCTGTAGACAGTGAGCTGCTATTCACAGCAGGGGGGCAATATAATGCAACAATGATAATCATTACAAGTAACCAACACCAGGTACCTTGATAAAGAGACCCATCGCTGAATTCTGTGTGTTAACCCCAACATCATGATGTCTTCAGATAACATAGCAAAAACCTACTGACTGACTCCCTTTAAATATACCCAGCCTGGCATATACAGAAAGCAGTGGAGAGACCTGGGCAGTAAGAGTGGGACAAGAACCCATCAGACATTCTGGCCCATCCAGCGAATATGGCACAAATGTCCGATTTCCCATTTACCTTGTTGTACGTGGGACAGTGCTACCGCCAGACCTTATACTTCTCTATAATGAGGAAATCCACTGATTTAGGACGACAAACCCTTTAAATCCACCAATATGAGCTGTATCTATAGGTAATACTCACACAGAGAAGTAATCCATGAACTGATGGGGGTCCTCGGATGCGAGCAGCAGCTGCCTCTGGTGGGACTCTGACATGCAGTGACATTTGAAGCCATTCTTGGGAAGAAATAAAACACAAGGTGATCATTATAACAATTGGGGACGCTTCACCTATGAAAAGAATAAAGCATAACAGAAATGTCATGGCATTACATATCTAGAAAGGTCTGAAAGAAAATAGGTCAGAAATCTATAAGACTAGAGGGGTCCAGTAATGGTAACCCCATAACTCAAGTATAAGAGTATCAATGAGGAATTGGCTGCACGTCCCCTTAAAGGGGAAAGGCCCTATTCCCATCCTCTGACTTGCCCCTAAGCTCCTAAAAGGATAGAAACAGCACAAACTATGCTGCCCGGCTAATCCACCTGTTCCCCCGCTACTCCCTGACCTCTCCTCTCTGCCAATCCTTCACTGGTTCCCATTGCCCAACGACTACAGTTCAAAACCCTAACCACGACCTACAAAGCCATCCACCACCTGTCTCCTCCCTACATCTGTGACCTAGCCTCCCGATACTTACCTGCACGTAACCTTCGATCTCACAAGATCTCCTTCTCTACTCCCGTCTCAGCTCCTCTTCCCACCATCGCATCCAAGATTTCTCCTGTGCCTCCCCCATACTCTGGAATGCTCTGCCACAACATATCAGACTCTTGCCTACCTTGACAAGCTTCAAAAGGAACCTGAAGACCCACCTCTTCCGACAAACCTACAACCTGTCATAACCCTCAGTCTGATGCAGCGCCGCACAATCAGCTCTACCCTCACCTACTGTATCCTCACCCATCCCCTGTAGACTGTGAGCCCTCATAGGCAGGGACCTCTCTCCTCATGTACCAATCTGTGCCTTGTATTGTTTATGATTATTGTACTTGTCCCTATTATGTATACTCCTTTCACATGTAAAGCGCCATGGAATAGATGGCGCTATAATAATAATAATAAGGTATCATGTGTATATATGGTTAAAGGAAGAAGTCAACTTCCTGCAAAGAGGCCGGAGCTCAACCCCATCATACACCCCTGGGATGAGTTTACAACAGGCTGGTCATCACAGGCACAAGTCCCACAGCTCCGGCAGCCTGGTGTGTGTGTGTGTGTGTGTGTGTGTTTGTGGTCACGGACACGTACTACAGTACTGGCAGACCGATCCCCAAGGGCACACGTCCCACACTAGTGGCAGCCAGTCCCCGGGGGGCACACGTCCCACACTAGTGGCAGCCAGTCCCCGGGGGCACACGTCTTACACTAGTGGCAGCCAGTCCCCGGGGGGCACACGTCCCACACTAGTGGCAGCCAGTCCCCGGGGGGCACACGTCCCACACTAGTGGCAGCCAGTCCCCGGGGGGCACACGTCTTACACTAGTGGCAGCCAGTCCCCGGGGGGCACACGTCCCACACTAGTGGCAGCCAGTCTCCGGGGGGCACACGTCCCACACTAGTGGCAGCCAGTCCCCGGGGGGCACACGTCTTACACTAGTGGCAGTCAGTCCCCGGGGGGCACACGTCCCACACTAGTGGCAGCCAGTCCCCGGGGGGCACACGTCTTACACTAGTGGCAGCCAGTCCCCGGGGGGCACACGTCTTACACTAGTGGCAGCCAGTCTCCGGGGGGCACACGTCCCACACTAGTGGCAGCTGCCCTCACCTCGTCCCGGCACTGCTTCTGGCACATCTGGCAGTACCATCGTAACTTCTGTAGTCCCTTAGATTTAATCCGGTTGGCGATCGCCTTCGGTGTCAGGAAGTCAGCCTTGCCCATAGCGCTGTTCGCCTGCGACCCCTGGAACTATAAAGAGAACTTCCGTACGATGTAATTCAGTGGTGCAAACAGCGGAAGGTTCGTCACTTCCGGGGGAGGATCGCGGTTGGACGTGGCCGCCATCTTTGAAATGGGCGCAAGTGAACCGCCTGCAGTGTCTGTAGGAAGATTTGTGATATGCAGTCGGAACTACGTTCTCTGCGGCCAGACACTGGAGCTGGGGCATCCCGGGATTTACCTGGGGTTTGTAGAGAAATGTTGCGTCTGTCCAGTTCTCAGACAGACAGGTGTACAGAGGACTGGCACATGTGAGCCGGTTACAGCTGGCTGTGGATCTCTGTATGGTAGTAGTGGATTATTACCTCCCATTTATTGGTGGTCTTCTCTCTCACCCTCCCATTTATTGGTGGTCTTCTCTCTCACCCTCCCATTTATTGGTGGTCTTCTCTCTCACCCTCCCATTTATTGGTGGTCTTCTCTCTCACCCTCCCATTTATTGGTGGTCTTCTCTCTCACCCTCCCATTTATTGGTGGTCTTCTCTCACACCCTCTCATTTATTGGTGGTCTTCTCTCACAGCCTCCCATTTATTGGTGGTCTCTCACACCCTCCCATTTATTGGTGGTCTTCTCTCACACCCTCCCATTTATTGGTGGTCTTCTCTCTCACCCTCCCATTTATTGGTGGTCTTCTCTCACACCCACCCATTTATTGGTGGTCTTCTCTCTCACCCTCCCATTTATTGGTGGTCTTCTCTCACACCCTCCCATTTATTGGTGGTCTTCTCTCCCACCCTCCCATTTATTGGTGGTCTTCTCTCCCACCCTCCCATTTATTGGTGGTCTTCTCTCACAGCCTCCCATTTATTGGTGGTCTTCTCTCACACCCTCCCATTTATTGGTGGTCTTCTCTCACAATCTCCTAATTATTGGTGGTCTTCTCTCACACCCTCCCATTTATTGGTGGTCTTCTCTCTCACCCTCCCATTTATTGGTGGTCTTCTCTCTCACCCTCCCATTTATTGGTGGTCTTCTCTCACAACCTCCTATTTATTGATGGTCTTCACTCACAACCTCCTATTTATTGGTGGTCTTCACTCACAACCTCCTATTTATTGGTGGTCTTCTCTCTCACCCTCCCATTTATTGGTGGTCTTCTCTCACAACCTCCTATTTATTGGTGGTCTTCACTCACAACCTCCTATTTATTGGTGGTCTTCTCTCTCACCCTCCCATTTATTGGTGGTCTTCTCTCTCACCCTCCCATTTATTGGTGGTCTTCTCTCACAACCTCCTATTTATTGATGGTCTTCACTCACAACCTCCTATTTATTGGTGGTCTTCTCTCTCACCCTCCCATTTATTGGTGGTCTTCTCTCACAACCTCCTATTTATTGATGGTCTTCACTCACAACCTCCTATTTATTGATGGTCTTCACTCACAACCTCCTATTTATTGGTGGTCTTCTCTCACACCCTCCCATTTATTGGTGGTCTTCTCTCTCACCTTCCCATTTTTTGGTGGTCTTCTCTCTCACCTTCCCATTTTTTGGTAGTCTTTTCTCACAAACATCAACTTAATGGGTGGTCTACGTTCGGGTGTCCGTCTGCAGAAACGTATATGTGCACAAAATGGCACAAAACAGAGCACACGCTAACGCACTGCGCTCCATAACAGTGAATGGCCCTGTCGGGCGCATGCGTCCGGAGCACGCTTTGCAGAGTGGGGGAGGGGCGGTCCGGACGGATGCCCCGACGGGACCTGTGAACGTAGACAAAAATGCAATGTGGAAGGGGCCTAACCCCTGTCGTGCCCCATGCAGTTGCTTCCGCTCTTACAAAGGCAGCACCCAAGTATTAAAAGCTACCCTCAGTAGACTATGAGCCCTCCCAACGCGATTCCCTCTCAGATTTTAAACAGAGAGTTCATCAGGGGAGAATAAAAAAGTACAACTTGCAGTGGCAGGTATGTACACACGCACATCGCAATAATCATGTGTGGCACAGGATGCGCTTAAAGTGAACCTGTCCAGTGCAATATACACCCAGATCCATGAGCAGTTCTGGGTGTATATTGCTAATCCCTGCCTAACCGTCCCTGTATACACTAGCATAGATAAAGAGATCTTTAGAAAAAGTACTTCTAAAGATCCCATATGATATGCTAATGAGGCCAGAGGCTAGTCGCAAAAGGTTTAGCTCCTGCACTTATTCTGCCCTCTTAGCATGTTAGCACACGCACATTGGTAGTGATGCCCGTACCTGTATCCTTTGTTACCACCTCTCAGATACCAGCCTTAGGCTCAGTGTACATGATCAGAATCGCCGGCACTTCTGGTCATGCGCACTAGACCTCTCTGAAGCTGAAACGCGTACACACGGAATGCGGTAACTTCTGATCATGTGCACTGACCCAAAGCCAGCATCTGAGAGGGAGTGTCAACGGCCACAGGTACACGTGTCACCACCGATGACGCTGGACAATGGGTAGTGAATAGGATGTTAGCATGCCCCTGTGAGTGTGCTAACATGATAACAGAGAGTGGTAGAGCAGGGTATTTCCAAGCCGCGCCAATGACTACCAGATCATGAAGATTTGAAGATCAATGTGGCTTTATTTGTGCACTGGTCAACGCGTTTTGGGAGACTCTGCTCCCTTCCTCAGGACAGTCAGGCAAAGAACATTAAATCATTTATTAGAAATAAAAAACACAAATTCCCTCATTACCAATTTAATAAGCCCCAAAAAGCCCTCCATGTCCGGCGTAATCCACGGACCTCCAGCGTCGCTTCCAGCATGAAGGTGACAGGAGCTGCAGCAGACACCGCCGCTCCTGTCACCTCCACGCAGCAACTGAGGTGAGTAACGCGATCAGCTGAGGTGTCACTGAGGTTAATCGCGGCCACCGCTGGATCCAGTGGCGGCCACCGGGTAACCTCAGTGGCAGCTCAGCTGATCGCGCTCCTCACCTCAGTTGCTGCGTGGAGGTGACAGGAGCGGCGGTGTCTGCTGCAGCCCCTGTCACCTTCATGCTGGAAGCGACGCTGGAGGTCCGTGGATTACGCCGGACATGGAGGGCTTTTTGGGGCTTATTAAATTGGTAATGAGGGAATTTGTTTGTGTTTTTTATTTCTAATAAATGATTTTTTCAGGTGTGTGTGTGTTTATTTACTGTAATTTACAGATTAATCATGGAAGGTTTCTCGGGGAGACGCCTGACATGATTAATAGTGATGAGCGAGTACTAAAAAGCTCGGGTGCTCGAAGCTCGGGCCGAGCCTCCCAAGATACTCGTGTACTCGGCCCGAGCAACGAGCCCAATGTTATCCTATGGGAGACCCGAGTATTTTTGTGAAATGACCCCCCGGCAGCATGGAGAAACCCTAAAAATGTCACAAAAGTCTCAGAAGAGTGCTCAAATGACATGGCAACAGCATGGGGAAGACCCCTTGAAGCATTTATCACTGAAAAGTCACAGCTGTGAACAATTTTGTCCGCGTTTTACGCCATTTTTACGGACTCACCAGAAAACCTTCCAAAATGACCCCAAAATGATTTTTCATGGCGGAAATGTTAAGGGCACATACCCAATAGTGAGATAGAGCTGGTGTATGTTACTTTTTGAGATTAATACATGAAAGATTTTACGTGAAAACATTGTGTGGCACTCCGATGTCCCTGAGAAGAGACGTACATGAAGGCCTCTTGAGTCTAATGTGCCCATTTTGAGGAAGTGAGTCTTTGTAGTATTTTCCTTTGCCAGGGCAGTCCAAAATTGTGAGGTTCACCAATGCCCCTGCATACAGACGTGCATGAGGGCCTGTAAACCTGAAGTGCCCATTGTAAGGAAGTGGGTCTATTGTAGTAAAGCCCTTAGGCAGGGCAGCCAAAAATTGTGAGGCTCCACATTGTCCCTGGATAGAGACGTGCATGATGGCCTGTAAACCTGAAGTGCCCATTGTAAGGAAGTGGGTCTATTTTAGTATAGCCCTTTGCCAGGGCAGCCAAAAATTGGGAGGCTCCACGTTGTCCCTGGATAGAGACGTGCATGAGGGCCTGTAAACCTGAAGTGTCCATTGTCAGGAAGTGGGTGTATTATAGTATAGCCCTTAGGCAGGGCAGCCAAAAATTGGGAGTCTCCACGTTGTCCCTGGATAGAGACGTGCATGAGGGCCTGTAAACCTGAAGTGCCCATTGGAAGGAAGTGGGTCTATTGTAGTATAGCCCTTAGGCAGGGCAGCCAAAAATTGGGAGGCTCCACGTTGTCCCTGGATAGAGACGTGCATGAGGGCCTGTAAACCTGAAGTGCCCATTGGAAGGAAGTGGGTCTATTGTAGTATAGCCCTTAGGCAGGGCAGCCAAAAATTGGGAGGCTCCACGTTGTCCCTGGATAGAGACGTGCATGAGGGCCTCAAAACATTAAGTGTCCATTGTCAGGAAGTGGGTGTATTATAGTATAGCCCTTAGGCAGGGCAGCCAAAAATTGGGAGGCTCCACGTTGTCCCTGGATAGAGACGTGCATGAGGGCCTGTAAACCTGAAGTGCCCATTGTCAGGAAGTGGGTGTATTATAGTATAGCCCTTAGGCAGGGCAGCCAAAAATTGGGAGGCTCCACATTGTCCCTGGATAGAGACGTGCATGAGGGCCTGTAAACCTGAAGTGCCCATTGGAAGGAAGTGGGTCTATTGTAGTATAGCCCTTAGGCAGGGCAGCCAAAAATTGGGAGGCTCCACGTTGTCCCTGGATAGAGACGTGCATGAGGGCCTCAAAACATTAAGTGTCCATTGTCAGGAAGTGGGTGTATTATAGTATAGCCCTTAGGCAGGGCAGCCAAAAATTGGGAGGCTCCACGTTGTCCCTGGGTAGAGACGTGCATGAGGGCCTCAAAACATTAAGTGTCCATTGTCAGGAAGTGGGTGTATTATAGTATAGCCCTTAGGCAGGGCAGCCAAAAATTGGGAGGCTCCACGTTGTCCCTGGGTAGAGACGTGCATGAGGGCCTCAAAACATTAAGTGTCCATTGTAAGGAAGTGGGTCTATTGTAGTATAGCCCTTAGGCAGGGCAGCCAAAAATTGGGAGGCTCCACGTTGTCCCTGGGTAGAGACGTGCATGAGGGCCTCAAAACATTAAGTGTCCATTGTCAGGAAGTGGGTGTATTATAGTATAGCCCTTAGGCAGGGCAGCCAAAAATTGGGAGGCTCCACGTTGTCCCTGGGTAGAGACGTGCATGAGGGCCTCAAAACATTGTTCCCATTGCAAAGGAGCGGGTCTCCTGTCGTTGTAATGTCCATTCTGCAAAGAATGGGCGAAAAAAATTTACCACTGGGGGTATACCTGAAACAAAGGCCTAAGTATTGCAATTTGTAACGGTCATCATCATGGTGGCGCATGAGGAGAAGGAGGAGCAGTCCAGCGATTATCCAAAGTCCAGAAGTGTGTACCCATGGGTGAGTGGAGGTACATGGCAAACTTTAAATTCCGCTCTCATTTGCTGGTGGTGTGGTGAAGTCTGGCCCAATCCAACCCTTGTTCATCTTGATCAGAGTCAGCCTGTCAGCATTTTCAGTTGACATGCGGGTACGTTTATCTGTAATGATTCCACCTGCGGCACTAAAAACACGCTCTGACAAAACGCTAGCAGCAGGGCAGGCCAGGACTTCCAAGGCGTAGAGAGCCAATTCATGCCACGTGTCCAGCTTGGATACCCAATAATTGTAAGGCACAGAGGAATGTCGGAGTACAGTTGTTCGATCTGCAAGGTACTCCTTCAGCATCTGGGCAAACTTAGGATTTCTTGTGGCACTACCCCGCACCTCAGGGGCTGTGGTACGTGAGGGGCTGAGAAAACTGTCCCACATCTTAAAGACTGTTCCCCTACCTCTGGCGGATTGGACTTGTGCCTCTCTCGGCTGTACGCCTCGGTTGTCCACTGATTCATGACCTATGCCGCTAGCGTTTTGTGAGGGGAATGCTTTGCCTACTTCCGTGACTATGGCCTTCCGGAACTGCTGCATTTTGGTTGACCTCTCCTCCACGGGAATAAGAGACAAAAAGTTCTCCTTGTAGCGTGGGTCTAACAGTGTTACCAACCAGTAATGATTGTCGGCCAAGATGTTCTTAACGCGAGGGTCACGAGACAGGCAGCTTACCATAAAGTCAGCCATGTGCGCCAGACTCTTAACAGCCAGGACTTCAGTAGCCTGACCAACAAGATGACTGAACATGCTGTCCTCCTCCTCCTCCTCCTCCTCATCTACCCTGTCCTCTGGCCAGCCACGCTGAACCGAGGATATGACTGGTGTGCATGTCATATCCTCAATTTGGCCGGAGAGTTGCTCCATGTCTTCATCCTCCTCCTCGTCATAGTCCTCCACTGCACGTTGTGATGAGACGAGGCTGGGCTGTGTGTTATCATCACCCACACCCACTACTGTTTCTTGCTGCAACTCATCGCGCTCCGCCTGCAATGCATCATGTTTGTTTTTCAGCAGAGACCGTTTTAGAAGGCAGAGTAGCGGTATGGTGACGCTAATAATGGCGTCATCACCACTCACCATCTTGGTGGAGTCCTCAAAGTTTTGGAGGATGGTACATAGGTCTGACATCCATCTCCACTCCTCAGGTGTTATGTGTGGAGTTTGACCCATTTCCCGACGGCTTAGGTGATGCAGGTACTCAACAACTGCCCTCTTCTGCTCACATATCCTGACCAACATGTGCAGAGTTGAATTCCAACGCGTGGGGACATCACACACCAGTCTGTGAGCCGGAAGATGCAAACTGCGCTGAAAGCCGGCAAGGCCGGCTGAAGCAGTAGGTGACTTTCGAAAATGTGCAGACAGGCGGCGAACTTTTACCAGCAGATCAGACAGCTCTGGGTATGACTTTAGAAACCGCTGAACCACGAGGTTGAGCACATGGGCCACGCATGGAACATGTGTCAGCTGGCCTCGCCTCAAAGCCGCCACCAGGTTCCGGCCATTGTCACACACGACCTTTCCTGGCTTTAGGTTCAGAGGTGTGAGCCAGTGATCTGCCTGCTGTTTCAGAGCTGTCCACAGCTCTTCTGCATTGTGGGGTTTGTCACCTATGCAGATTAGCTTCAGCACAGCCTGTTGCCGCTTCGCCGAGGCAGTGCTGCAGTGCTTCCAGCTTGTGACTGGTGTGGAGGGTACAGTGGATGAGGATGCGCAGGAGGAGGAGGAGGCTGAAGAGCATGACATTCCGGAGCTGTAGAGTGTGGGTGAAACACTGACTGAGGTAGGGCCTGCAAACCTTGGTGTGGGAAGGACGTGTTCCGTCCCTCGCTCAGACTGGGTCCCAGCTTCCACAATATTAACCCAGTGTGCCGTCAACGAGATGTAGCGGCCTTGCCCACAAGCACTTGTCCACGTGTCTGTGGTTAGGTGGACCTTGGGTGAAACAGCGTTGTTCAGGGCACGTGTGATGTTTTGTGACACGTGGTTATGCAACGCGGGGACGGCACACCGGGAGAAATAGTGGCGGCTGGGGACCGAGTAACGTGGGACAGCTGCCGCCATCAGGTCACGGAATGCTTCTGTCTCCACCAGCCTAAAAGGCAACATTTCCAGCGCAAGCAGTCGCGAAATGTTAGCATTTAGAACTGTGGCATGTGGGGTGTTGGCAGTGTATTTGCGCCTGCGTTCAAAGGTTTGCTGAATGGATAACTGAACGCTGCGCTGGGACAAGGACGTGCTTGATGATGGTGTTCTTTCTGTGTAGGCAACTGCAGGTGCAGGAGTGGAGGAGGCTTGTTCGCAGGCAGCATGGACAGGGGATTGGCTCGCATGCACAACCAGCGAAGACGTAGCAGTGACATCAGCAAGCACTGCTCCTCGACTCTGTTGTACTTCCCACAAAGTCGGGTGCTTGGCTGACATGTGCCTGATCATGCTGGTGGTGGTCAGGCTGCTAGTTTTGGTACCCCTGCTGATGCTGGCACGGCAGGTGTTGCAAATGGCCTTTTTTGAATCATCTGGATCCAACTTAAAAAACTGCCAGACTCGGGAAGACCTAACATTTGTACAGGCACCTTGTGTCGTCGTGTTGTTCCGGGGAACGGTTGCCTGACTTCTGCCTGGGGCCACCACCCTGCTTCTTACTGCCTGTTGTGATGCTACGCCTCCCTCCCCCTGTGCACTGCTGTCCTCGCTCTGCATATCCTCCTGCCAGGTTGGGTCAGTTACTGGATCATCCACCACGTCGTCTTCCTCTTCCGCACCCTGCTCCTCCTCCTGACTTCCTGACAATTGTGTCTCATCATCGTCCACCACTTGTTGAGACACGTTGCCAACTTCGTGAGAACGTGGCTGCTCAAATATTTGGCCATCTGTACAGACGATCTCCTCATGACCCACTTCAATATGAGCTGGCGAGAGGCCAGAATGTGTGAATGGAAACGTGAACAGCTCTTCCGAGTGTCCAAGTGTGGGATCATTAATGTCCGAGGAGGACGTGTACTCAGCCTGGTGGTAGGAAGGAGGATCAGGTTCAGAAATGTGCGGTGCAGTATCACGGCTACTGACACTTGACCGTGTGGAAGACAGAGTGTTTGTGGTGGTGCCAATCTGACTGGAAGCATTATCTGCTATCCAACTAACAACCTGTTGACACTGGTCTTGGTTCAAGAGCGGTGTACTGCTGCGGTCCCCAAGAATTTGGGACAGGACGTGCGAGCGACTAGATGTGGCCCTTTGTTGTGGCGAAATTAGAGCTTGCCCACGACCTCGGCCTCTGCCTGCACCACCATCACGTCCACTTCCTTGTTCCTTGCCAATGCCCTTGCGCATTTTGCAATGCTGTGCACTGCTGACGTGTATATTCACTACTTGTGCGTTATATCAAAGTTTGTGGAAATTGCACACAAGTGCACCTGTACGCTGCCACCAACAGGCACACACGTGCGGTTTTAAAAACCAAGCACGGACGCAATAAGAACCTAACAGGTTTTTTTGGGGAGCGACAATTACAGACAAGTCAGACACTATCTGGACTGTTTTACACTGTGTACACCAGCCCCAGATATGATGAAGGCTGGTATACGGTCACCACTACCCTGCCTGCCTGCCTGCCTGTATACTGGTACAATAGTCCTGACAAGGACTCTTCTGGTCACTAGCCTGTATTCAGACCTGGCTATACCCTGCCTGTATATAGCAACAATAGTCCTGAGAAGGACTCTGCTACTGTACTCCGACCTGGCTATACCCTGCCTGCCTGTATACAACTAGAATAGTCCTGAGAAGGACTTTTGGTCACACTGTTTGCAGCCCTGCAACTGAAAAAGCTATAAAGGGCCGCAAAGCTTTCCCTGAATCAGCGACACTCTCCCTGCATTGACTGTCTGGATAGCTGTGAGCAGAGCACAGCGCGCCGGCCGGTATAAAGGCTCGGTCACGCTGTGCAGGCCGGCCAATCACTGCAATTCCACAACTAACAGGGCTGTGGCATTGCAGTGGTCTGCCAGCCAATCCCTGCATGAGGGCTGGCTCTCAAAAGAGCGCCAACATGCAGAAATGAAGACCACGAGTACAGCACGAGTATCGCGAGATTACTCGGTCCCCGCCGAGCAGCCCGAGTACAGCGATACTCGTGCGAGTACCGAGTAGTTACAAGCATGCTCGCTCATCACTAATGATTAATCTAGGATTTAGTGGCAGCTATGGGCTGCCATTAACTCCTTATTACCCCGATTTGCCAATGCACCAGGGCAAATCGGGAAGAGCCGGGTACAGTCCCAGAACTGTCGCATATAATGTATGCGGCAATTCTGGGCGGCTGCTGACTGATATTGTTAGGCTGGGGGGCTCCCCATAACGTGGAGCTCCCCATCCTGGGAATACCAGCCTTCAGCCGTATGGCTTTATCTGGCTGGTATTAAAATTGGGAGGGACCGCACGCCGTTTTTTTTTAATTATTTAATTATTTATTTCACTGCACAGTATAGACCCACCCACCGGCTGCTGTGATTGGGTGCAGTGAGACACCTGTCACTCAGCGTGGGGGCGTGTCTCACTGCAACCAATCATAGGCGCCTGTGGGCGGGGAAAGCAGAGAAAACGAGATTGTTTAATGAGCGGCCGGCTTTTTCAAAATAGTAAAAGCCGCCGCAGCAGTGTGAATGCCGTGCAGCGCTGCATCGGGGAACGGTGAGTATGAGAGAGGGCTGCTAACTTCAGTCACTCCGGGGATTAGCGGTCACCGGTGAGTCCTTCACTGGTGACCGCTAATCAGGACGCGACACAGACATAGCCGCAGCATGACAATGAAGTCTGGTGAAGTTCACCCAAGTTCATTCTGATCGTGCGGCTCTGGCTGTGTCTGCTGTCATCTGCCATTCAGCTCTGCTACATGGCTGTCTGTGTCTGCTGTCAGCGGCCATGTAGCAGAGCTGAATGGCAGATGACAGTAAAAAATACGCATTACACACGCTAGTAAAATCACTAATTTATTCAGAAAAAGCATTGCACTTGCGTTGCACTTGGACCTAATGTGAACTAAAATCAGCCGAGTTTTTTTCAGCCCAGTCGGACCGATTTTACTCGCATAGATGTGTTTCCAGCCTTACAGAGAGTTTGTCCATCAAGTCACCATGGCTTGAGTTCAAGCTGTAGGCCATTAAAAAATAAAAAAAGAGTGCAGCAGACAACTGCCTCTGTTACCACTTACTCCGTAATTGTGGACTGTTTGCATGTTTTGTTGGGAGCTTTTTATACATGTCAAGGTATATTATGTGATCAGGTATAAATATTATTAGGAACAGTAATATATATGTCTATATTACTACTGTAATAGTAAAAATGCTTCCTAAAACTGAACATGGACAAAACAGAATTCATCATCTTTCCTCCTCCTCACTCAACCCCCCCCCCACCTAACATATCTATCAATGTCAATGGCTGCTCACTTTCCCCAGTCCCACGTGCTCGCTGCCTGGGAGTAAAGGCCGCTTTACACGCTGCGACATCGCTAGCCGATGGTAGCGATGTCGAGCGTGATAGCACCCGCCCCCATCGTACGGCCGATATGTGGTGATCGCTGCCGTAGCGAACATTATCGCTACAGCAATGTCACACGCACATACCTGCTCTGTGACGTCGCTGTGACCGGCGAACCGCCTCCTTTCTAAGAGGGCGGTTCGTTCAGCGTCACAGCGACGTCACAGCAGCGTCACCGAACCGCCGCCCAATACAAGCGGAGGGGCGGAGATGAGCGGGATGTAACATCCCGCCTACCTCCTTCCTTCCTCATTGTAGCCGGCCGCAGGTAAGGTGAGGTTCCTCGTTCCTGCGTTGTCACACATAGCGATGTGTGCTGCCGCAGGAGTGACGAACTACTTCGTACACCGAGCAGCAGCGATATTTGAGAATGGGGGGCATGTCACCGATGAGCGATTTTGACCGTTTTTGCAACGATTCAAAATCGCTCATAGGTGTCACACGCAAAGACATTGCTAAAGCGACCGGATGTGCGTCACAAATTCCGTGACCCCCAACGAGATCGCTTGAGAGATGTCGCAGCGTGTAAAGCGGCCTTTACTCTAGAGTCTAATCTCTCTTTCAAGCCAAACATCCAAGCCCTCTTCACCTCCTGCCACCTCCAACTCATAAATATTTCCCGGATCCGTACATTCCTTTCCCAAGAAGCTGCAAAAACCCTAGTGCATGCCCTTATTATCTCCTGCCTGGATTATTGCAACTTCCTGCTCTGTGGCCTCCCTTCTAATAGTCTATTCTAAACTATGCTGCCTGGCTAATCCACCTGCCCTCTACTCCCAGCCTCTCCTCTCTGCCAATCCCTTCACTGGATTCCCATTGCCCAACGACTACAGTTCAAAACCCTAACCACGAACTACAAAGCCATCCACAACCTGTCTCCTCCCTACTTCTGTGACCTGGTACTCCCGGTACTTACTTACCACGTAACCTTCGATCCTCACAAGATCTCCTTCTCTAGTCCCCTCTCATCTCCTCTTCCCACCATCACATTCAAGATTTCTCCCGTGCCTCCCCCATACTCTGGAATGCTCTGCCACAACATATCAGACTCTCGTTTACCTTGACAAGCTTCAAAATGAACCTGAAGACCCACTTCTTCCGACAAACCTACAACCTGCCGTAACCCTCAGTCTGATACAGCGCCGCACGACCATTTCTACACTCACCTATTGTATCCTCACACATCCCCTGTAGACTGTGAGTCCTCGCGGGCAGGGACCTCTATCCTCTTGTACCTGTGTGTGTCTTGTATTGTTTATGATTATTGCACTTGTCCCTATTATATATATTACTTTCACATGTAAAGCGCCATGGAATATATGGCGCTATAATAATAATAAATAATAATAATAATGCTTTGCAACAACGTTTCTTCATATCAGGCAGTGGTAAAAGGATGTTTTCTGGTTGTACAATTACACTTTGTATTTCTTTAGTAAAATGCTTCCACAGCAAGCCACATAGAATAATATGACCTGATGTGATGGGTTTTATGTTTTATTCCCAAATTACAGAGCAGGTACTCAATTCTCCATGTAGTTTGTCACCAGATGTGGCACGGCATTGTGATATCCTTCAGGAGGAGTTTCTCTCACTGATCCATCTAAACAGTATGACAGATTTTACTTTTTACGTATTTTTCTTTTTGCGGTATTATTACCTATTAGGAAATGTTTAGGCCATCGTAAGACCTCGATCCTTTATCATCACAGAGAGGGCACTCATGGCTTCACGTAGTCCATCACCAGATGTAGCACAGCAGCCAAAGATTCTCCAGGAGACTCCTTCCCACTGATCCAGCTGGAGGTCCAGAGCTAGATCAGATGGATTTTTTACATTGTCTAAATCCTGTTTGTTAGCAAGTACAAAAAGCGTCACTCCTTCCAAATCCACGGCACCTAATACCACGTGTAAGAGCTGCTTGGCATCAGCGTGTCTTTCAGTGTCTTTGCTGTCCACTACAAACACAACCCCCTGTGTGTTAGCAAAATAATGCTTGTAGAAAGGCCAGGTATTGGGGTTCATGCTGACATCCCACAGCGTATACAACACACCGTCAATGGGCCCCAAGGTCTCCACATTAAATCCAACACTTGGCATGGGGGCAACGTTCTCATTTAACTTCAGTTGATAAAGAATGGTGGTCTTACCAGAGTTCACGGGACCAAGAAGTAAAATGCGGGCTTCCACCGGGTAAACTCCAGAAAGGTACACTTTAAGGCTGGACTCACACGAGCGTATGGCATCCGATGCGAGAGCATTGGATGCGATATGCTAATGACCCACGGCTCAGGCTCTGCTGCGAGCGTGAGCCGAGTGTCATGCGACTGTAACTCGATCTTGCGATCGGGTCACAGCTGTGAAGCTGAGTGCGGGCGCTGCGGAGGAGAGGGAGGGGTTAATCCTCCCATCTCCTCCACTGTCAGCCTGTGCATATAGCGCACTGCACTGGGATAACATCCGAGTGCAGTCCGATGTATCTCTCGCATCCATTCACTTGAATGGGTGCGAGAGATATGGCGGTAGCAGAAAAACGCAGCATGCTGCCGCTTTTCTCGCATCCAGAATCTGAATGCGAGAAAAGCTGACCCAACAGCTCGCACTCAAAGAATAACATTGGTCCGAGTGTAATGCGAGAATTTCTCGCATTGCTCTCGTCCGTATTTGTCGCTCGTGTGAGCATACCCTAATTCTACTAATCAGAGTGCCCATGGTCAGACTGTGTAAGAGCCAATGCTTCCTTAGTCATGGTCTTATGTGGGAAAAGTGACGAGCACAACACTGCACTTCTGGACCAGCAGCCTGCCCTTTGGTTCAGTGTGATCCTGCTCTGCTGGTTTATGGCTTTAAGCGGACTTTACATGCTACAACATATCTAACGATGTATCGGCGGGGTCACGTCGTAAGTGACGCACATCCGGCATCGTTAGTGTTGTTGTAGCATGTGACAGCTACGTGCGATTGCGATTGAACGTAAAACCGTTCATCGCATACATGTCGTTCATTTGCTAAAAATTGAACGTCAGGTTGTTCAATGTTCCCGAGGCAGCACACGTCGCTGTGTGTGACACCCCGGGAACGATGAACAGATCTTACCTGAGTCCCGCCTGCAATGCGGAAGGAAGGAGGTGGGCGGGATATTACGTCCCGCTCAGCTCCGCCCCTTCGCTTCTATTGGCCGGCTGCCGTGTGACGTCGCTGTGACGCCGAACGTCCCTCCCACTCCAGGAAGTGGATGTTCGCCGCCCACATCGAGGTCGTATGGAAGGGTAAGTACGTGTGACGGGAAATAATCGTTTGTGCGACATAGTCAACAAATTGAACGTGCCGCACATACGATGGGGGCGGGTCACATCGCATACGATATCGTATGCTTAATTGTAAGGTGTAAAACAGGCTTTACACATATCACCCATTGGCTGCGGCAGCTTTCATGACTTCTCGAGATCATATTTCAGATTTACTGTGTATTACACTATGTGTTAGGAAAGCAGGATGGTAAGGGAACAACGGTATCTATTACTTAGGAAATACGACCAAACTAATGAAAAAGAAGCTTTCTGTTGCAGCTATGCTACAGTTTGATAAATGCCAGAAATTAATTATAATAATCAAAGAGCATGTCTACTAGGATATTGATACGCAATTTTATTTTTAAAGGGGTTGTCCACTATTTGGATGACTCTTCCTTAAATGCTGTAGTTCCCGTGTAAAAAAAAATAAAAATAAACATAAACTCCTTAGACTTCCCTCTAGTACTGGTGCGGCTCCAGAGATGTCGGTGCACTCCTGCGACATTATTATGCCACATGCTCCAGCTCCTCAGATCACACCGCAGCTCTCATCACTGCTGGATTCACAGCTACTCAGCTCAGTGCAGCTGTACAATGCCCTCCATGATGCTGCTGATTGTGTCTGTGTGCTACACAGAGGAAGAAAAGAAGGAAGCCATCTCTGCATTTGTGCGAAATCATAACAGCTAGTTCCCTCTCACTAGCTCGGCAATAATGAAAAATAGATCCTGAAGAGGGGAAAACTGGTGAAAAATGCAGGATAGGAATCCTATAACAGCTATAAATGGTGTTATTCCCCGTGTACACACACACACAACAGTTATCCGGAAACATTGCCTGAAGTCACAGGCATGCATCAGACTCAGGCCGCGAGCCACATCAGGCCTGCAATATTTGGCCCATGAGAAAATACCAAATGTCTATTAGAGCTGGCCTGCCAGTAGACAGCGCATGCTAATACTAAATACTACAAATCCGGTCTGGCGCTGGTTATGACCAGGCTCGTTCCAACATGCCCCATAGCAACGCACTCCACACATATGACACTCTTCCTAACCGGCAATTCCCTGCTTTTCACCCTTTATCAGCATGCACCCCCTTGTGCTCTCCCATACACCTCAGCCCCCCTAAATACGCCTCTGTACCCGAGTCTATCTCCTCCACAAGCTGGGCACAGGTAAGGCATTGACCAGGTGCGCTTGTGCCATGATTTAATACAGTTTTCCACAACCACAAAGAGAGATGAGTGACCTGGGAAGGGTATATTGTCTAATCCAAAAAGCCCAAGTGATGTAAACATAGTAAAACATACTCCTTGAGGTCATTAATAACTTGCAAATCGAAAGGGGTAGTGTATAGGTAAGTTGTGGCTGTGGGAAGTTCTATGTGGGCAAGACCATTAGAGAGCTGAGACGCAGAGTAGGGGAACACAAGAATGATATCCTCAAAAAAAACGATACACCAGTGGCGAGACACTTCTTCAATGCCTTTCATAATGGTGATCTGGGAAGCTTAAGGGTAATTTGCATTGACTTGATTCCTCCCCCCCTACATGGTGGGAACTGGGATAAGATCATCCTCCAGAAGAAATGCTTCTGGATATACAGTCTGGACACTATGGTGCCGATGGGATTGAATGAATGCCTTTCCTTTATCCCATTCCTAGGCGCACCTTAGAACTAGGGTACCCGGTAGGAGGGATAGCCGGCGGCCAAGTGGGGGCACCACAGGCGTAGGATTATCAAGGTGCCGACCCCCACATGTTAGGTAGGGCCGTTTCTATGATAGGGTCAGTGGTTAGTATGCACTTTAGATACCCAACCCCCCCTCCTGCCCGACTGTATTCCTGACCCCTTGGATATCCCTTAATGCACCTCTTTTGGTTGCCTTCTCGGATTGGCCCCTCACTCGAGTGACCTGTGTGCCTTATGGGGTAGCCCCTTCCCCCTTCTGGCACACGGGTCGCTCTAAAGGTGTGGTACCACTTTGGCCCCATTGGTGACAGCTCTCTGACTGGCCTCTATTAAACTTAAAGTTAACTCTCTTTTGTCCTTTACTCCTGTGGCCGTACATGTCCTGGCCTTGCTCTTTCTATATTCCGTCCTTTTAGCCTGACCAGTGACACTGCTAACATATACCGGCATGTCTATGGGCTTGTACCTCCGTGCCTGATACTATGTGTACTTTCGCGGCTATTACACATGGCGTCCATATTGCTATGGTTACGCCATGCGTTGTTCCATGTGATGGATAAGTTTGCGTTCCACTTACCTGGATGTGACGACATCGGGTAAGGGCTGCTACGCCTCCTTAGCAACGCGGCCACTGGTGACGCGCTGTTTCCGGCCCGGCGGGATTCTGGGAGCACGCGTCATCATTTTCGGACCCTTCTGCGCATGCGCCGGGCTATATATGGAGTGCTTGCCCAGATGCCGAGCGCGGCAATCTTTGAATCGGGTCAGGATATACGCCAGAGTGCGGTGAGTGTTTCTAACCACGGGGCATTATGAATACGGCTTGGTAGGCAGTTTTCTGGGCTTACCCCCTGTGTTTGCTTATTTTTAGTGACCTGGGCATCGGCGGACTGTCATGCTATGGTGATACCTAATGACAGTCTTTTCTGATATCCCACTTGGACTCCCCTGATGATCCACATTTGAAACGTTGGGAGTGAGAACGTTCAACTATATGCCTGATACGGGTTTATGGCCTTTATGGGATCTAATGCGCTGATTGACAGCACCCTCTTATGAGCCGATAACCTGCACCAATGCCCGCTTTTGACCTCTGGAGCTGGTAAGACCGTTCCCATCTAACGTGGGATTTATTTTTTACGGTTTCCGTGGCTACCAGAGCATCTGCCTGTGACACACATGTAAATATTTCTCCACTGAATGGGGTTTTTCGAATATGATATATCACATTGTGTGTTCATGATTATACCTCAGCTGGAGTTATCATTGTATATGAATTGTGTGATTTAACTTATCTCATTCTAAGCTAGCTGAGGCAGTTCTGGGCCTACTTGTTTGATGAGCCCCTCTTTTGGTCCATACGATTGGATCTTCCTTGGTTTTAACTCTTTGTGAGCTCTAGTTCACTTTTATCCGCACATAAAGTAAAAGTTATGTTTTAGGTCTTTTTTTTTATAGCTCCCTTTCCGGTCCAGCTAATTTGTTGATATTACTGTGGATCAATTGTTGGTATATTGCTATATTCCCTGTTTTAACCCCTGTACGTATGCCCTAAAGTGCTGACCCCTAAGTGCCTGTTTGTAAAGGGAACCTGACAGATGATCAGTGGGCAGCACATATCTGCCATTGGTTGTACAATCACAGCCATGTATGGTTGACTCTGAAATGCTGCGGCGTTTCAAAGAAAAATACCCTTTTACTAGCTGGCTAGGGACCAAGCTGCTGTGAAGACTAGTCATATAGGTCTCTAGTGGCTTCTCTCCATCCGTAGAACATCACTAGTAGAGATGAGTGGACTCGCAAGTAACCGGGACCAGCGAGTCCCTGTTAATTTTTTTTTTAAATCCAGTCCAGAATCCCGTTCCCATATGTCTATTGGGACCAGAATCCGGTGATTAAAAAACAATGGTGGTGAAAGGGATGGGGGGTAGGAGTGCGCGCAATGTACTCACTGAGGCTCTGTGTCATGGCGGCAAGCTGCTTCCAGGTCGCGCATTCACTTCTGGTGCTGCGCATTATCTCATCGCATATGCACTGATTTCCCTGCCCGCCGGCTGTCCTGGCATCTGTTATTGATTGCAGTCAAACATGCCCCCAGCCTGTGTGACAGTGCGTCTGCCTGCAACCACTCACAGAGCCTGTCTGCGGGTCAGTATCGAGGTCTAAAAATAAAGAAAATAATTGGTGTAGGGTCCCCCTGTGTTATAATACCCAGCACAGATGAAGCCCATGGCGACAGGCTGCAGCCCCAGCCCTGTGTTTCTTTTGGCTTTGTATCAAAATAAGAGGAACCGCATGCGACTTTTTCAAAATGGTGTCTGATGTGGTTGTCGGAGCAGAATCCTCTCCAAATCCCGACCAGTGTTTGAACATACGATAAAAAGGCCATCAGAGATCCAGCCTTTCTCTACCAGGTCCTGAGAGCAAAATCTCCATTATATGCCAAACAGTGGTATTAAAACACAGAGTCCACAATATCCAGCTGATGATTGGTGGAAAAATGGGAGTGGCCTCCTGAGAGGCTCCGCCTACACGTTCAAACACTGGCCGAGATGTGGAGAGGATTCTGCTCCATTAAACACATCATACACCATTTTGAGTAGCTTCTTATTCAAGTCAATGAGAAAACACGAATCTAGGCCCCGATTCACCATCTGCATTTTTTTTAAGTTTCTTTTCCTTTTTTGGTCTTTTGGAATTTACTAATTTTTTTGCAGGAAATAAATAAAAATGGCTGTGTGTGCCTTTCTTTTCTTTAAAAATTCCAATAAATTGCGACATAGTTTTATGCATACATAAAATCACTGGAGTACGTTGGCTCCAAAGATTGTGACTTATTAAAAGAAAGTCACATCTGGGAAACCTAAAGATAACATTGATGAATTTGTCGCAAATCAAAAAGTCATTAATTAAGAGATATTCATGTATAGAACTGTGGATAACGCAGTGCTGAATGGAGGCTGAAGTGTCTGTGTGCTGAGCTGCTCTGTTCGTCCCCTGACCGCTGCAGTCTGTCACAGGCTGCAGCAGTTCTTTGAGGCACATGGCATTGTGGAGCTGACGCAGACCTCCTGAGCACCCTCCGAGAGATCTGTATGCCTGTTTTTTTCCTTAAGGATACTTTGCACATTGCGACATCGCTAGCATCGGCTAGTGATGCCGAGCGCGATAGCACCCGCCCCCGTCGCAGATGCGATATCTTGTGATAGCTGCCATAGCGAACATTATCGCTACGGCAGCTTCACACGCACTTACCTGCCCTGCGACGTCGCTCTGGCCGGCGACCCGCCTCCTTCCTAAGGGGACAGGTCGTGCGGCGTCACAGCAACGTCACACGGCAGGCGGCCAAAAGAAGCGGAGGGGCGGATATGAGCGGGACATAAACATCCCGCCCACCTCCTTCCTTCCGCATAGCCGGTGGAGGCAGGTAAGGAGATGTTCCTCGCTTCTGCGGCTTCACAAGGAACAACATCGTATCTCCTATTGGTGCGACATTATGAAAATGTCCGAGGCTACACAGATCACTGATTTTCAACGCTTTTGCGATCGTTTATCGACGCATCTAGGCTTTACACGTTGCGACGTTGTTACCGGCGCCGGATGTGCGTCACTTTCGATTTGACCCCGACGATATCACAGTAGCGATGTCGCAACGTGCAAAGTACCCCTTAAGCGGGCTTTACACGCTACGACATCGCTAATGCGGAGTCGTTGGGGGTCACGGAATTCGTGACGCACATCCGGCCGCATTAGCGATGCCGTTGCGTGTGACATCGATAAGCGATTTTGCATCGTTGCAAAAACGTGCAAAATCGCTAATCGGCGACACGGGGGTCCATTCTCAAATCTCATTACTACAGCAGTAACGAGGTTGTTCCTCGTTCCTGCGGCAGCACACATCGCTGCGTGTGACGCCGCAGGAACGAGGAAGCTCCCCTTACCTGCCTCCCGGCCGCTATGCGGAAGGAAGGAGGTGGGCGGGATGTTACGTCCCGCTCATCTCCGCCCCTCCGCTGCTATTGGGCGGCGGTTCAGTGACGTTTCAGTGACGTCGCTGTGACGCCGCACGGACCGCCCCCTTAGAAAGGAGGCGGTTCGCCGGTCACAGCGACGTCGCCGGACAGGTAAGTATGTGTGACGGCTGTGGGCGATGTTGTGCGGCACGGGCAGTGATATGCCCGTGTCGCGCAACAGATGGGGGCGGGTACCCACACTAGCGATATCGGGACCGATATCGCAGTGTGTAAAGTAGCCTTTAGTGTTTTCACTTCTCAGTTTTTTTCTCTATTCTTTAAGGCTATGTGCACACCAGAAAGTAACTTTTTCTTAAGGAAAATCTGGACCCTCTTAAAGAATCCCGCACCCATGGGAAAAAAAAAATCGCACAAAAACCGCAACAAAATCCGCATGCTGTTTTGACGCGGTCTGTTGCGTTTTGGTGCGGATTTTTTTGCGGATTTGCCGCAAATTTACTGCAAGTTGGTCCCTGCGGGTTTTTACCATTATCTATGGCAAAAAACGCAGGTACCTGCGGAAAAGAAGCGACATGCTCATTAATTCCGCAGCGGAAAATCCGCGGGTATAAAAAACGCAGTGTGCACACAGCATTTTTAAAAACCCATAGAATTTGCTGGGGAATGACTACAGCAATGTGAGACACATTTTCTGCAGCAAATCCGCGGTAAATCCGCAGCGTGCGCACAGGGCCTAAAGCAGCAGATTTTCTGCACAAAAGTACAGAAAAGTTGTGTAGAATACAGCGTTTACAATAAATGGGAAATGGCGTAGATGAATTGAAGCAGAAGAACGCTTCACACTAAATCGGGTCACAGTCCGCACCAAAACTACATGAAACTGATTTTGTTTGTTGCTGATAATTTATGGAATTATGAGCCCCAAACATCTGTGAGCTATCAAAGGGAGAGTGTGTGTGTGTGTGTGTGTGTGTGTGTGTAAGGCCCTGTGCACACTGAGGATGGGGGAGGTTTTACCTCAGTATTTGTAGCCAAAATCAGGAGAGGGACAAATCAGAGGAAAGTAGAAACACGGGCACACTTCTAGTTTTCCAAACACTGAGGTAAGATACTGTACGTGTGAACGTGGCCTTACAATGTGATGAGATGAATTTCTCTCGCACAAGTTCTATGTGATACACAAATATATAAATGTTATGTGAAGGTTCCTGTATGCGGAACAGACGAATGGAGAAACACGGTTCAGTCTGGAGGTGATCTACTTCCGGATCAGGAATAGGAAATGCCCACATCAAACATGGCGGAGGCAGACAACTAAGGACACTGACAGATCTCGCGAGATCTCCGCCCTCTGCCCGCTCCACAAGCTCATTTGTGGCGCATGCGCGTCCTGCGCTGTCTGACCTTGCCTGTAGTCACCATGTTGTCCCGCAGCAGCGTCCTTATCTATCAGCCACAATGGTAAGAGTCGGTGCCGGGACTGGGGGCACGTTACTGGCCGGGCACAGGGCAGCGGGAGCCGGGTGTGATCGCTGGGCCCGGGGGTCCTAAGTGTGCAGTGTTATTATGTGACCCCCGGGAACATAGACTAGGCCGCAGCCGGCTCCTGGGCTTCAAGGTGTCCGACTCCATTGTGCGGCTGTAATCCTTAGATTGTAATGAGGCAGCACCCTCCCCTCTGGCGCAGAGCAGGGCAGAGCCATTCTCCTGGGAACAGGCATGGAGGGCAGTAGCTGCAGTGGCCATGAGTGTTTAACCCCTTTTTCCCCTCCATAGTTCATGTATGTGTTTTGTGTGTTTTAGGGGTCAAGTGAGGAACATGGCGACTCTGAAGGACAGTGAGTATGGGTCCGACATGTGAGCTGGGGGAGGGCGTACCGAGCTAAAGGGTCTCAGGAGGGTCATAATAGGTGTGATGGCGAGGCCGCTGTCACCGGGACGCTCGCCGGGGCTCAAGTCACCTCCACCATACGTCTGACCTCCAGGTCACTGTGCATAGACCTGGATAAGGGCTCCTCCTGGTGATACACATTAGTGTTATAGGTGTGATGGCGAGGCCACTGTCACCGGGACACTCCCCGAGGCTCAGGTCACCTCCACCATACGTCTGACCTCCAGGTCACTGAGCATAGACCTAGATAAGGGCTCCTCCTGGTGATTCTCATTAGTGTTATAGGTGTGATGGCGAGGCCGCTGTCACCGGGACACTCCCCGAGGCTCAGGTCACCTCCACCATACGTCTGACCTCCAGGTCACTGAGCATAGACCTAGATAAGGGCTCCTCCTGGTGATACACATTAGTGTTATAGGTGTGATGGCGAGGCCGCTGTCACCGGGACACTCCCCGAGGCTCAAGTCACCTCCACCATACGTCTGACCTCCAGGTCACTGAGCATAGACCTGGATAATGGCGCCTCCTGGTGATTCTCATTAGTGTTATAGGTGTGATGGCGAGGCCACTGTCACCGGGACACTCCCCGAGGCTCAGGTCACCTCCACCATACGTCTGACCTCCAGGTCACTGAGCATAGACCTGGATAATGTCGCCTCCTGGTGATTCTCATTAGTGTTATAGGTGTGATGGCGAGGCCACTGTCACCGGGACACTCGCCGGGGCTCAGGTCACCTCCACCATACGTCTGACCTCCAGGTCACTGAGCATAGACCTGGATAAGGGCTCCTCCTGGTGATTCTCATTAGTGTTATAGGTGTGATGGCGAGGCCACTGTCACCGGGACACTCGCCAGGGCTCAGGTCACCTCCACCATACGTCTGACCTCCAGGTCACTGAGCATAGACCTGGATAAGGGCTCCTCCTGGTGATACTCATTAGTGTTATAGGTGTGATGGCGAGGCCGCTGTCACCGGTACACTCGCCGGGGCTCAGGTCACAGGCCATATGTCTGACCTCCAGGTCACTGAGCATAGACTTGGATAAGGGCTCCTCCTGGTGATACACATTAGTGTTATAGGTGTGATGGCGAGGCCACTGTCACCGGGACACTCCCCGAGGCTCAGGTCACAGGCCATACGTCTGACCTCCAGGTCACTGAGCATAGACCTGGATAATGTCGCCTCCTGGTGATTCTCATTAGTGTTATAGGTGTGATGGCGAGGCCACTGTCACCGGGACACTCGCCGGGGCTCAGGTCACCTCCACCATACGTCTGACCTCCAGGTCACTGAGCATAGACCTGGATAAGGGCTCCTCCTGGTGATTCTCATTAGTGTTATAGGTGTGATGGCGAGGCCACTGTCACCGGGACACTCGCCGGGGCTCAGGTCACCTCCACCATACGTCTGACCTCCAGGTCACTGAGCATAGACCTGGATAAGGGCTCCTCCTGGTGATACTCATTAGTGTTATAGGTGTGATGGCGAGGCCGCTGTCACCGGTACACTCGCCGGGGCTCAGGTCACAGGCCATATGTCTGACCTCCAGGTCACTGAGCATAGACTGGATAATGGCGCCTCCTGGTGATTCTCATTAGTGTTATAGGTGTGATGGCGAGGCCGCTGTCACCGGGACACTCGCCGGGGCTCAGGTCACCTCCACCATACGTTTGACCTCCAGGTCACTGAGCATAGACCTGGATAATGGCGCCTCCTGGTGATTCTCATTAGTGTTATAGGTGTGATGGCGAGGCCACTGTCACCGGGACACTCCCCGAGGCTCAGGTCACCTCCACCATACGTCTGACCTCCAGGTCACTGAGCATAGACCTAGATAAGGGCTCCTCCTGGTGATACACATTAGTGTTATAGGTGTGATGGCGAGGCCGCTGTCACCGGGACACTCCCCGAGGCTCAGGTCACCTCCACCATACGTCTGACCTCCAGGTCACTGAGCATAGACCTAGATAAGGGCTCCTCCTGGTGATACACATTAGTGTTATAGGTGTGATGGCGAGGCCGCTGTCACCGGGACACTCCCCGAGGCTCAAGTCACCTCCACCATACGTCTGACCTCCAGGTCACTGAGCATAGACCTGGATAATGGCGCCTCCTGGTGATTCTCATTAGTGTTATAGGTGTGATGGCGAGGCCACTGTCACCGGGACACTCCCCGAGGCTCAGGTCACCTCCACCATACGTCTGACCTCCAGGTCACTGAGCATAGACCTGGATAATGTCGCCTCCTGGTGATTCTCATTAGTGTTATAGGTGTGATGGCGAGGCCACTGTCACCGGGACACTCGCCAGGGCTCAGGTCACCTCCACCATACGTCTGACCTCCAGGTCACTGAGCATAGACCTGGATAAGGGCTCCTCCTGGTGATACTCATTAGTGTTATAGGTGTGATGGCGAGGCCGCTGTCACCGGTACACTCGCCGGGGCTCAGGTCACAGGCCATATGTCTGACCTCCAGGTCACTGAGCATAGACTTGGATAAGGGCTCCTCCTGGTGATACACATTAGTGTTATAGGTGTGATGGCGAGGCCACTGTCACCGGGACACTCCCCGAGGCTCAGGTCACAGGCCATACGTCTGACCTCCAGGTCACTGAGCATAGACCTGGATAATGGCGCCTCCTGGTGATTCTCATTAGTGTCATAGGTGTGATGGCGAGGCCGCTGTCACCGGGACACTCGCCGGGGCTCAGGTCACCACCATACGTCTGACCTCCAGGTCACTGAGCATAGACCTGGATAATGGCGCCTCCTGGTGATTCTCATTAGTGTTATAGGTGTGATGGCGAGGCCGCTGTCACCGGGACACTCGCCAGGGCTCAGGTCACCTCCACCATACGTCTGACCTCCAGGTCACTGAGCATAGACCTGGATAAGGGCTCCTCCTGGTGATACTCATTAGTGTTATAGGTGTGATGGCGAGGCCGCTGTCACCGGTACACTCGCCGGGGCTCAGGTCACAGGCCATATGTCTGACCTCCAGGTCACTGAGCATAGACCTGGATAAGGGCTCCTCCTGGTGATACACATTAGTGTTATAGGTGTGATGGCGAGGCCACTGTCACCGGGACACTCCCCGAGGCTCAGGTCACAGGCCATACGTCTGACCTCCAGGTCACTGAGCATAGACCTGGATAATGTCGCCTCCTGGTGATTCTCATTAGTGTTATAGGTGTGATGGCGAGGCCACTGTCACCGGGACACTCGCCGGGGCTCAGGTCACCTCCACCATACGTCTGACCTCCAGGTCACTGAGCATAGACTGGATAATGGCGCCTCCTGGTGATTCTCATTAGTGTCATAGGTGTGATGGCGAGGCCACTGTCACCGGGACACTCGCCGGGGCTCAGGTCACCTCCACCATACGTCTGACCTCCAGGTCACTGAGCATAGACCTGGATAATGGCGCCTCCTGGTGATTCTCATTAGTGTTATAGGTGTGATGGCGAGGCCGCTGTCACCGGGACACTCGCCGGGGCTCAGGTCACCTCCACCATACGTCTGACCTCCAGGTCACTGAGCATAGACCTGGATAAGGGCTCCTCCTGGTGATTCTCATTAGTGTTATAGGTGTGATGGCGAGGCCGCTGTCACCGGGACACTCGCCAGGGCTCAGGTCACCTCCACCATACGTCTGACCTCCAGGTCACTGAGCATAGACCTGGATAAGGGCTCCTCCTGGTGATACTCATTAGTGTCATAGGTGTGATGGCGAGGCCGCTGTCACCGGTACACTCGCCGGGGCTCAGGTCACAGGCCATATGTCTGACCTCCAGGTCACTGAGCATAGACCTGGATAAGGGCTCCTCCTGGTGATTCTCATTAGTGTTATAGGTGTGATGGCGAGGCCGCTGTCACCGGGACACTCGCCGGGGCTCAGGTCACCTCCACCATACGTCTGACCTCCAGGTCACTGAGCATAGACCTGGATAAGGGCTCCTCCTGGTGATACTCATTAGTGTCATAGGTGTGATGGCGAGGCCGCTGTCACCGGTACACTCGCCGGGGCTCAGGTCACAGGCCATATGTCTGACCTCCAGGTCACTGAGCATAGACCTGGATAAGGGCTCCTCCTGGTGATTCTCATTAGTGTCATAGGTGTGATGGCGAGGCCACTGTCACCGGGACACTCGCCGGGGCTCAGGTCACAGGCCATACGTCTGACCTCCAGGTCACTGAGCATAGACCTGGATAAGGGCTCCTCCTGGTGATTCTCATTAGTGTTATAGGTGTGATGGCGAGGCCGCTGTCACCGGGACACTCCCCGAGGCTCAGGTCACCTCCACCATACGTCTGACCTCCAGGTCACTGAGCATAGACCTGGATAAGGGCTCCTCCTGGTGATTCTCATTAGTGTTATAGGTGTGATGGCGAGGCCACTGTCACCGGGACACTCGCCGGGGCTCAGGTCACAGGCCATATGTCTGACCTCCAGGTCACTGAGCATAGACCTGGATAAGGGCTCCTCCTGGTGATTCTCATTAGTGTCATAGGTGTGATGGCGAGGCCACTGTCACCGGGACACTCGCCGGGGCTCAGGTCACCTGCCATACGTCTGACCTCCAGGTCACTGAGCATAGACCTGGATAATGGCGCCTCCTGGTGATTCTCATTAGTGTTATAGGTGTGATGGCGAGGCCACTGTCACCGGGACACTCGCCGGGGCTCAGGTCACAGGCCATATGTCTGACCTCCAGGTCACTGAGCATAGACCTGGATAAGGGCTCCTCCTGGTGATTCTCATTAGTGTTATAGGTGTGATGGCGAGGCCGCTGTCACCGGGACACTCCCCGAGGCTCAGGTCACCTCCACCATACGTCTGACCTCCAGGTCACTGAGCATAGACCTAGATAAGGGCTCCTCCTGGTGATTCTCATTAGTGTTATAGGTGTGATGGCGAGGCCACTGTCACCGGGACACTCGCCGGGGCTCAGGTCACCTGCCATACGTCTGACCTCCAGGTCACTGAGCATAGACTTGGATAAGGGCTCCTCCTGGTGATTCTTACAAGTGCACTGTACTTTGTTTACCGTGCCGGAGTTAAACCTAAGGAAGGTTGGGTGCCCACGATCAGTGTTTGCAGCGTTTTGGACGCAGCCTGCTTCAGCATAGTCTAAATTGCTGGGGTGTACAGTACAAGCATAGTGTATGGGATTTCTAGAAATTCTGTGCACACTGTGCTTGTTTTTTCCACAGCAAGCACTGACCTGCGGTGCGTGTTTCCAGACTGCAGCATGTCAATTGTTTGCTGTGGCATTGCCTGCGTCCTCCGTAGGGAGAACACAAGTGAGAGCCCGCAGCACACTGAACCCTGATCGTGGGCACAGGCAGCTGTGGTCTCCTGCAGAGCAGACATGCGGCCCTGCTGGTCAGGACTTGCTGTGTCCATGACGCAGCAAGTCCTGATCGTGGGCACATACCCTTAAAGTCCTCGAAACGTGTTTTGATAGGGAACCTGCCATGTTGGCCTGGTGTCTGATCTGCAGGAGGGGTATTATGGAGCTGGGAACCTGATCAGAATGATGTATGTTTTGTGGAAAGAGTTTTAGTAAAACCTGCATTTTATTCATTTAAATATGTTGTCTGCGTGTGTCCAGTGGGCGGTGTCCTATCCAGTGATTGGCGGTCTTCCCTGTATGACTGTGTGCGGAGATAGCTGTCAATCATGGCGTAGGACCGCCCACTGGACTCATATAATACCGTATATACAAATGCAATAAAGTACAATTGTACTGAATCTGTTCCCACATACCTATCTATCATTCTCCCTCTTCATGCTGTCCATGAATTGGACTGAAAGGAGAATTTCACAGGTTCCCTTTATATTTGTACCCACACAGCAACAAAGAAACTGTCTTGTCAGATCTGCTGCTGGCACTGAAGGGGATCCATTACTAAAGGGGGTTGTGTGAGAAAGATATAGATTGAAAAACGAATATACATCTATCTCAAAATTGGATAATTTGCAATTATGCTTCCCCCACTGCCACGCCGGTGGTCCCCGCTGGTCTTTTCCTAACTTGTCCTTTAGTGAAACGTCATGGGACGTAAAGTGTGATAAATGCAAGTGAAGGTGTCATGGACGGGCTGTGCAGGAAGTACTACTGGACATGTCACAGCAGCTTTACAAGCGTTGGCACAAGTCTCCATTACACCTTTTCTTCTGAGATTGGCATAACAACAAGAACCCCCCCCATAGCACTGTGTACCACCTTCCTCACTGCTGTGAGGGGTCTACGCTCCTATGTCCTTTATCACAACATTTGCTCTTTCCCCTAATTACAATATATTGAGGCTCCACAATGCAGTGCTGCCTATGGCAGACCTAGATGGGGCCTAATGAACCCCAATGACTCGTAACGGGGGCAGCACGGCTTGTGCTGCATGCTGCGCTCTCCTGCCGTCAGATCTTGTGCACATAGTGGGTTTTATAGAGCTTCGCAGATTGATGTGCATTAACCTGCTGCCTTATAGTCACCAGGCGACTGAAATCTATCAAGAATATCCAAAAGATCACAAAGTCCATGAAGATGGTGGCCGCCTCCAAGTACTCTAGGGCTGAGAGGGAGCTGAAACCTGCTCGAGTCTATGGAACCGGAGCTCTAGGTAAGACTGTCTTATAGAACGGCCTGTATATTGTATAATACACTATAGCGCAGTATTTCCCAATGTCATGTGGTCAGGGCATAATGGGAGTTGTAGTTCTACAGCACCTGGAGAGCGGCACGTTGGGAAGCACTGCCATGGAGCATGAGGTGGTGACCATGTCGTCTTTGTTTTCTGTTTCCCATAGCATTGTACGAGAAAGCAGAGATTAAGGCTCCTGAAGACAAGAAGAAGCATCTTATTATCGGCGTGTCCTCCGACAGAGGCCTTTGTGGTGGTATTCATACCTCCGTGTCCAAACTCATTAAACATGAAATTGCCACGCTTTCTAATGAGGGAAAAGAAGTTATGGTTGTTGGACTCGGGGACAAGCTGAGAGGCCTACTGCAGAGGTGTGTATGAGAAGCTTGGGCTCCGTCACAGGTAGACCCTACTGCCGATTACTGCCGGAGCCGTGCTCTGCATTACTCTACCTGGTGGGTGCCTGGGACATTGGCTCACCATTTAGCACATCTCCCAGCTTTTAAGAATAGAGAACTGCATACGACAATTTCTAATTTCCACGAAGCCATTTCCCTACTCTCCCCAGTCTTATATGTGCCCACATAGAATATGTCTCCTAGTATATGATGGCCCCCGCCTATTTGTGTGCTCTGCCTCTCTGCTGACAGTCACATGATCTCAGGATGTCTCGTGACCCGAATGTCCTTGCAGGTCCTTCAGGCTGTACTTAGACTGTATGGAGTATTAGGATGTGGTGTGTCCTCGCTACACCAATGTATATATCTGTATGTGTGTCCTGAGGACATATAGCTGATTGCAGGATGTTTATGAACAGCACCTCCCAATATTCTGCTGCATCTGGAACGGTTGAGTATGGTTGGGATTTTATAACAGTATTGACACCTTTTGGAAAGATTTTCTACTTTTGCTGTTTTTGCCAATATAAATAGAATATGATTGTGGTTTTCACTAAATGAATTATGGCATGTAAAGAATAGAGGCCTTCTGTATAGATAGGATTCAACGTGACCCTGACCGCAGGACTTACACTATTAGCCTCCTTATACCATGATCTCTATGTTCTATTTAAACCCTACATGTATGTTTAAAAATTATATTAAATTATTAAATCCATTAAATCATTATTGCTTTTGCATATTGGACTTGTCATGGACCGCTGTTGATCACTTCTACCTCGTGCTGGGATCACACCCTGCCAATGTGCCTAACATCTCAGGGTGTGCAGGGAGGTGAAGAGGGACGATGGCGACTTCATCTCTCTGCAGACACTGGGATATCAGTCACGCTCACAAGGTGTGACCCCAACACAAGTTAGAAGTGATTGATAGTGGTCCATTGTGGGAGTAGGTGTAACATAGGGATCCTTAAAGGGGTTGTCTACTACTCAGCTGACCTCCCCCCCCCCCCCCCCCCCGTCCCTTCTTGAATACTTTGTTGTGCAGAATAAAAATATCAGAACTCCTGCACCAGACTCGATCCATGTCGGCATCTGGTTTCCTACATGGATGGCGTCTGAGGCGTCCTCCACATCAATCAGTACAGGAGGAGGGTGAAAGGAGGGACAGGAGGCACAGATTAGGACGCCCATCGCACTGGACAATTTACATACAGAGTGGGAGATTTTATAAGAGTATTTTTGGGGTCTACAAGGGGGTCAGAGGGTAACATGCACCTTTTTATATAATGCAGCACAGGCGCTGCTTAAGGTGCTAGTTTTAGTTTAGAAGGCCAAAATTCGGTGACAGGTCCCCTTTAAACCATGTGAGCACTACAGCCAATCAGCGGTTGTTAATGGGCTAAATGTCTGAGTTTTGTCTGAAGGAAGTGGGAGAACTGCCGCCTATTAGCAATTGCTGACTGACTGCAGTGCTAGCATGGCATAATGACACACGACAGGAGTCCTGGTGTCAACATTGCTGGAACTGGTCTTGGGTGGGAGTTAAAGGGATATTCCCATCTCCCAAGATCCTATCCCAATATGTAGTAAGTGTAATAATAAGAATATTAGCAAATACCTCCAATTAGAAATGTAGTCTAGTTCTCCTGATATAGCTATGGCTCTTACCTCATGTGCAGGGCATTGCAGCTTGGGTATCCTTTCTAATGGTCATTGTTGTCTCTTCTTCAAGGTCTCATGGTAAACACTTCCTTCTGAACTTCAAGGAAATTGGCCGGAAGCCTCCTACTTTTGGCGATGCCTCTGTGATTGCTTCCGAGCTGCTGAACTCCGGTTATGAGTTTGACCAAGGCAACGTGGTGTTCAATAGATTTAGGTAAAAAAAAATTGCCTACAGGCTGAAGGCTGCTGTTCAGTATGTTCTGGTGCTGATCTCTTCTCTTCTTGTAGGTCTGTGATCTCTTACAAGACTGATGAAAAGCCATTCTTTTCTCTTGACACTGTTGCAAATAGTGGTAAGTTCAGTTTTTTTTCTATCTGGAGCTCGCATCCAAGTGTGGGAGACTCTGAGGTCTCCGATGCCTGCCATGCTTGTACGCCTATGAAGTCCTGTACAGCATTGGTCTATTTTACAAGCCATCATAGCTTAACGTTGCCTAGGGGATTTAAAGGGAACCTGTCACCAGATTTGTCCCTTATAAGCTGCGCGTGCGGCCACAAACATTGAGTCCTTGTATACAGCATTCTAGAATACTATATGTAAGTGCCCAGGCTACTCTGTATAACGTAAAAAACACCTTTATATTATACTCACCCGTGGGGCAGTCCTATGGCTGTCTCTAGTCTCCTCTTGCAATCGCCGTCCACCTTTCCAGGTCCGTGTGGATGACGCATCCTACTCATCCACACAATATTCTCAATTGTCACCATGCTTCCTTCTCTCTGCCCAGCTGAGGGCAGAGCACAGTATTATAGAGCGCATTTTCAGGCATTCTGTGACCTTTCGCCGCGCCTGTGCATAACAGTACCTTGCTCTGCCCGCAGCAGAGCAGATAAAAGCGCACCTGCGCAGGAGCACAATGGAGGCCTCTGTGTGGATGACGTAGGAAGCGTCATCCACACGGAGCTGGGAAAGAGGACGGCAATGGAAGGAAGAGAGGAGGCTTCGGACCAAGACCAGTGATGCCTGTTGGACCCAATCGTCCCGCAGGTGAGCATAATAAAAGGTGTTTTTGTCTAAGGCTGGGGCCACACGGGGACTACTGCGATCCCCTTGCATGACACTCGGCTCGTGGTGGCAGTACAGCAGAGCCGAGTGTCATGCGTGTGTCCTTGCAACTGAGGTCCGTTCGTGCGAGCAGACTTCAGCTGCGGGGGGCGGGCCGGCACTCAGGAGGGGAGGGAGGGATTTCTCTCCCTCTCTCCTGCGTAGCCGGCTACAGCCATTCTCGCACTGCACTGGCAGTACACCGGTGTACCGCGAGTGCAGTGCGATTTTTCTCTCGCCCCATTCACTTGAATGGGTGCGAGAGAAAGAGTCTAGCATTACAATCGCAGCATGCTGCGATTGTTTTCTCAGTCCGATTAGGGCTGAGAAAATAATCGCTCATGTGTGCTGACACACAGGCTAGAATTGGTCCGAGGGGAATGCGATGTTTTATCGCACTCCACTCGCACTGTTTTTCTCGCCGTGTGGCTTAGGCCTTATACAGAGCGTCCTGGGCTCTTATATACAGTATTTCTTTGTCGCTCCATTGGGAGACCCAGACAATTGGGTGTATAGCTACTGCCTCCGGAGGCCACACAAAGCATTACACTTAAAAGTGTAAACCCCTCCCCTCTGCTATACACCCTCCCGTGCATCACGGGCTCCTCAGTTTTTAAGCTTTGTGCGAAGGAGGCACACATGCAATTCCCGCAGACAGAGCCCTGCATCATAACGTGGGGAGGGCTGGAGCATACGTTGCTATCCTCCTTATCCCTCACTGAGCACTGGGGGGCACCAGTTTTTTCAAAGGTGGTCTTCCTAGGGTGTTGTCCCCCCCTTGGTGCCGCAGTGTATATATGTATATATATATGTGTTTATTTATATGGTATATGATTTCACTGTTCGGCAGCATTATTTGTTTTTGGCTGTATACCCTCACTGATTACTCTGCGGACGACAGACTGTTGTCTGCTCTTAAAGAGGAAGGGTGCCAAGACACTGGCTTATTTTAACCTCTTGTGCGCCTATATTACGGGCACTGCACAGATGACAGCGACAGAGTTTGCATGATGAAAACTTCTCCGGCGTTCCCTGTCCAGGCGGCAGGGACAGAGTTACAGCTTTGCTGAGAAACTCTCTGGGTCATTTTCACTATCCATGTCTCAGCCTATGGACAAATGGTCGGCTAAGAGACTAGGAGTTTGCAGTCCAGACCGGCCCCTTACACAGGCCCGGGCACTGCGGGATCGCCCCAGGCCTCTATCGGTCTGCGACGAAGCGTGTTCCAGGGGTGGCCTCTAGTTATTACGTGGTAAACTCCAGCACGAACCGCAGTCCCAGTCCAGCTAATGCACAGATACTGTCCAGAAGCACACCTTCCCGGACAAGCGTTTTACTGAACGCCTTATAACACACGTTGCCCCTTCCTCTCTGACTTTGTTAACGTTTCGGCTCAGTGTCATAAGGTGCCCTCCAGTCTCTGGACTGGCGGCTAGATCAGTAGTAGCAGTGGCTGGCGGGTCCACGCTCAAAAATGCCACGGACAGACAGATAGCACTCCTAATGGGATCCATCTATGAAGCCATAGGCGCGTCGGTTGCCCCGGCCTTTGCAGGGGTGGGCACTCCAGGCTATCTCAGCTGCTCTGTCTCAGATCAATGCGGTCATCCTGGGCTCCGCAATTAGCGTCTTTGACGTCTCAGGCGAGGGTATTTTCATCCTCCGCCGGGCACAGAGAACCTTTTCTGCATGGCGGTCCAGGTCAGGGGAGTGGTCCCCACATGTCCAAGACCGATGTAGGAGACATTCTGTCTTACGGTCACAGGATAGAGCTCAGTTCTCGTCCTCCGACTCGTTGCTTCACAGCATCTCCGTCCCCCGAGCGAGCCGATGCACGTTTCCAGGCGGTGAACACTCCGAAGGCAGGAGGAGTTGCGATCCTCGTTCTCCTTCAAGAACGTAGTCGCGGCTTTTTACTCCAGCTTGTTCGTGGTACCAGATAGGACGGATCACCCCGCCCCGTTCTGGACTTCACACTGCTCAACGGACAGAGAACCTGACGGTTCCGGATGGAATCTCTCCGCTTGCCATCGCCTTTGATGGCCCAAGGAGGCTTCCTAGCAGCAATCGACATCAGGGATGCTTATCTCCACGTGCCGATTGTATCAGGATATCAGCACTTCCTGCGCTTCGACATAGGGAACGAACACCTTCAGTTCGTGGCACTAACTTTCGGCCTGGTGACAGCCCTATGGGCCTTCACCAAGGTCATGACAACTGTGGTAGCGGTCCTACTCTCTCAGGCAATCTGCTGGTCAAGGCCCCCTCTCGGGTGGCATGCCAGCACAGCCTGAACATGGCTCTAGAGACCCTCCAGAGATTCGGGTGGTTCATCAATTTTTCCTAAAGTCAAAATTGACACCGGCCCAATCACTGACATATCTCGGCATGGAGTTCCATACTCTCTCAGCGATAGTGAAGCTTCCGCTGGACAAACAGCGTTCACTACAGACAGGGGGGCAATCGTTCCTTCGAGCCTAGTCACACCCTTTGAGGCGCCTCATGCACTTCCTAGAGAAGTTGGTGGCAGCAATAGGCAGCTCCGTTTGCGCTGATTCATCTGCGCCCACTTTAATGGGACTTTTTCCGCAAATGGGACAGCAAATCGACGTCCCTCGACAAGGACGTTGCTCCTTCTCGGGCAGCCATGGCCTCCCTTCAGTGGTGGCTTCTTCCCACTCTGGTCAAAGGAAAAAGTCCTTCCTGCCCACATCCTGGCCTGTGGTCACGGCGGACGCGAGTCTGTCAGGGAGTCTTCCTCCGCCACAGGGCTCAGGGTACATGGACTCAGCAGAGTCTTCCCCCCAGATCAATGTTCTGGAGATTAGGGCAGTGTTCTAGCCCTAAAGGCGTTCCAGCCATGGCTGGAAGGCAGGCAGATCCGAATTCAGTCGGACAACGCCAAGGCGGTGGCATACATCGACCACCAAGGCGGCACAAGCAGTCGGCAAGCTTTCCAGCAGGTCCGGCGGATTCTGCTGTGGGTGGAATCCACAGCCTCCACCATCTCCGCAGTTCACATCCCGAGCGTAGAAAACTGGGAAGCAGAATTTCTCAGTCGCCAGGGCATGGACGCAGGGGAATGGTCTCTTCGACCGGACGTTTTTCAAGAGATTTGTTGCCGCCGGGGGAAGCCGGACGTCGACATATTGGCGTCCCGGCACAACAACAAAGTCACGGCATTCATGGCACGTTCTCAAGATCACAGAGCTCTGGCGGCAGACGCATTAGTGCAGGATTGATCGCAGTTTCCCTGCCTCGCGTATTCCTCCTCTGGCACCGCTGCCCAGAGTTACGCAGGATCAGATCCGACAGCCACCGCGCCATCCTCGTCGCTCCAGACTGGCCGAGGAGGTCGTGGTACCCGGATCTGTGGCATCTCACGGTAGACAACCGTGGACACTACTAGACCGGCCAGACTTGCTGTCTCAAGGGCAGTTTTTTCCATCTGATTTCGGCGGCCCTCAACCTGACTGCGTGGCCATTGTGTCCCGGATCCTAGCGTCTTCAGGGTTATCTCAAGAGGTCATTGCCACTATGAGACAGGCCAGGAAACCAACGTCCGCCAAGATCTACCACAGGACGTGGAAGATCTTCTTATCCTGGTGCTCTGATCAGAGTTTTACTCTCTGGCCATTCGCCTTGCCCACTTTCTGTCCTTCCTTCAATCTGGAATGGAAAAGGGGGTTGTCTCTCGGTTCCCTTAAGGGACAAGTTTCGGCGCTTTCTGTGTTTTTTTTTTTTTGTTTTTTTTTTTTTCAAAAGCGTCTAGCCAAACTCCCTCAGGTACGCACGTTCCTGCAGGGGGTTTGCCACATAGTCCCTCCTTACAAGCGTCGGCTAGAACCCTGGGATCAGAAACCACCCTTTGAGCCACTGAGGGATATTATCTTTCACGCCTTTCGCAGAAGGTGGTCTTCCTAGTGCAGTCACGTCACTCCGCAGAGTGTCTGACATGGCAGCGCTGTCATGCAAGTTCCCCTTCCTGGTGTTTCACCAGGACAAGCTGGTTCTGCGCTCGGTTCTGGAATCTCTCCCGAAGGTGGTATCCTCTGTTCATCTCAATCAGGATACCTTCTTACCTTCCTTTTGTTCTCATCCGGTTCACTAACGTGAAAAGGATTTGCACTTGTTAGGTCTGGTGAGAGCACTCAGACTCTACATTTCTCGTACGGCGCTCCTGCGCCGCTCGGATGCGCTCTTGTCCTTGTCGCTGGCCAGAGTAAAGGGTCGCAAGCTCCCAAGTCAACTTGGCTCGGTGGATCAAGGAACCAATTCTTGAAGCCTACCGTTCTGCTGGGTTTCTGGTTCCTTCAAGGCTGAAGGCCCATTCTCCCAGAGCCGTGGGTGCGTCCTGGCAGTTGCTGCACCAGGCTACGGCTCAGCAGGTGTGTCAGGCGACTACCTGGTTGAGTCTGCACGCTTCACGGAGCACTATCTAGTGCATACCTACGCTCGGCAGATGCCAGCTTAGGTAGGCGAGTCCTTCAGGCGGCGGTTGCCCACCTGTAGGAAGGAGCCGTTTTACGGCTCTTTTACCGAGGTATTCTTTTACCCACCCAGGGACTGCTTTTGGACGTCCCAATTGTCTGGGTCTCCCAATGGAGCGACAAAGAAGAAGGGAATTTTGTTTACTTACCGTAAATTCCTTTTCTTCTAGCTCCAATTGGGAGACCCAGCACCCGCCCCTGTTCCCTTCGGGCTGTTTGTTCTCTTGTGTACACATGTTGTTCAGATTGAACTGTTCTTGGTCATGGTTTCAGTTCTCCGAACATCCTTCGGATTGAATTTACCTTAGACCAATTTATGTTTCCTCCTTCCTGCTTTTGCACCAAAACTGAGGAGCCCGTGATGCACGGGAGGGTGTATAGCAGAGGGGAGGGGTTACACTTTTTAGTGTAATACTTTGTGTGGCCTCCGGAGGCAGTAGCTATACACCCAATTGTCTGGGTCTCCCAATTGGAGCTAGAAGAAAAGGAATTTACGGTAAGTAAACAAAATTCCCTTCATTCTAGAGTACTGTATGTAAGAGCTTTACTGTTGGTTGCTGCAGCTTATAGGGACTAAACTGGTGACAGGTTCCCTTTAATAAAAAATGCAAAAAGTCTAAAAGTTCAAGTAACATCTCCGCTTCTTTTCCTGGAACGTAATACAAAAAGTATCTAGCATTGCTGCATTGGGAACTGTTCAAGCTAATATTTGTCCCAAATATAGAAATGGCTAAATTACTTTTTTCTTCGGCGCTCCATTGGGAGACCCAGACGATTGGGTGTATAGCTACTGCCTCCGGAGGCCACACAAAGCATTACACTAAAAAGTGTAAGGCCCCTCCCCTTCTGGCTATACACCCCCCGTGGGATCACGGGCTGCTCAGTTTTCAAGCTTTGTGCGAAGGAGGTCAGACATCCACGCATAGCTCCACTGTTTAGTCAGCAGTAGCTGCTGACTATATCGGATGGAAGAAAAGAGGGCCCATGCTAAAGGGCCCCCAGCATGCTCCCTTCTCACCCCACTCTTGTTGGCGGTGTTTGTTAAGGTTGAGGTACCCATTGCGGGTACGGAGGCTGGAGCCCACATGCTGTTTTCCTTCCCCATCCCCCTGAGGGCTCTGGTGAAGTGGGATCTTACCGGCCTCCAGGCTCTGAGGCCGGGCTCCATCCACAGACCCGGAGATCCTGCTGGATACGGAGCTGGGTACTGTCAGGGACAAGGCCCTGCAACATTCAGGTACTCTGTGTCCCCGTACAGACAGGCACAGACACACTCCAGCGTTGCTGGGTGTTCTAGTGCGCCGGGGACAGTAGCGCTGCGCGCTTGGGTTATACTCACTGCAGCTTAGCTGAGTGAGTTTATGTGTGGGGAACTACCGCGCCGGCCGCCCCCGGAGACTGCGGCGCGGCTGAGACTTGTGGTGCGCCGGGGACTTCGCGCCGACCGTGCTTTTACGACGGCAGCGCTTATAAATCTAGTCCCCGGCTTCTGCGGCCTAGTTACGTTTCGTTCCCGCCCCCAGCCCTGTCAGTCAGGGAAGGGGAGAGACGCTGTACAATAGTCAGCGCCGAGGGCTGGAGTCTTATTTACATACTCCAGGCCTCTCACTGGGCACAGTGGGACGCCAGTTTCCCGCTCTTTGTCTGCAGCACGCCCACGGCCCGCCCCTCTTCACAGGACGCCGGCAGCCATTCCTGCACGCAGTCTGAGCTGGAGAACGGACATAGCCCTGGGAGACCCAGACAGGGGATTCTGGCGACCACACACCCGCTGTTAAGCGGGCGGTAAGCAGCACCTAGGTGCTGACCCCACTAGTGCCACAGTGTTGTTTTGTGCACTTTTGTCTGTACCTATATATTGCACTGTACGGTCGCTTCTTGGCTTATACCCCTATATTGCTCTGAGGAGACAACAGCATGTCATCCGCAAAAAGCAAGGGTGCCAAGGCACAGGCTTTATATGCTGCCTGTACCGCATGTGGGGCTGATCTACCGGCAGGTTCCACTGACCCCCATTGTGTGCAATGTTCGGTCCCTGTGCCACTTCGTCAGCCGGAGTCTATGCTAGTAGTGGCCCAGGCAGAGACGCCTGTGAACCCTGCCCCGGTGACGGGGACAGAGTTTGCAGTTTTTGCTGATAAGATGTCTGTGACTATGACAAAAATTCTAGAAACTTTGCAGCCCAGGCCGGTCACTCAGACCATGGGCACTGTTGATTCAATGTTCCCCGGTCCCCCTCAGTTGGAACTAATCCGTGCTCCAAGGGGGTCCCAGGCATCACAGGCTGAAGGCTCTGACTCGGACGACAGTCCCAGGCAGCCTAAGCGAGCTCGCTGGGAGAGACCCTCGGCGTCATCACGCTGGTCAGGGTCTCAGCGAGAGGATTCTCTGTATGATGAGACAGAGCTAGGTGATCAGGAGTCTAATCCTGAGACCGCTCTCAACCTGGATACCCCTGATGGTGACGCCATGGTGAATGATCTTATAGTGGCCATCAATAGGCTGCTGGATATTTCTCCTCCAGCGGAGGAGGCAGCAGCACAGCAGGAGAAATTCCATTTCAGGTATCCCAAGCGTAAATTGAGTACTTTTCTGGACCACTCTGACTTCAGAGAAGCAGTCCAGAAACACCATGCTTATCCAGATAAGCGTTTCTCCAAACGTCCTAAGGATACACGTTATCCTTTTCCCCCTGACGTGGTCAAACGCTGGACCCAGTGTCCAAAGGTGGACCCCCCAATCTCCAGGCTTGCGGCTAGATCCATAGTTGCAGTGGAAGATGGGGCTTCACTTAAAGATGCCAATGACAGACAGATGGACCTTTGGTTGAAATCTGTCTATGAAGCTATCGGCGCGTCGTTTGCTCCAGCATTCGCAGCCGTGTGGGCACTCCAAGCTATTTCAGCTGGTCTGGCGCAGGTGGACTCTGTCATACGTCCATCAGTGCCGCAAGTGGCGTCCTTGACCTCGCAATGTCTGCGTTTGCGACTTACGCTATCAATGCGGTCTTGGACTCTACCAGCCGTACGTCAATGGCGTCCGCCAACTCTGTGGTTTTACGCAGAGCCTTATGGTTAAAGGAATGGAAAGCAGATTCTGCTTCCAAAAAATGCTTAACCAGTTTGCCATTATCTCAAGACAGACTGTTTGGTGAGCAATTGGCTGAAATCATTAAACAGTCCAAGGGTAAGGACTCTTCCTTACCCCAGCCCAGATCAAGCAAACCTCAACAGTGGAGGGGACAGTCGAGGTTTCGGTCCTTTCGAGGTTCGGGCAGGGCCCAATTCTCCTCGTCCAAAAGGACTCAGAAGGAGCAGAGGAGCTCAGATTCCTGGCGGGCTCACTCACGCCCAAAGAAAGCAGCTGGAGGAACCGCTTCCAAGCCGGCTGCCTCATGACTTTCGGCCTCCTCTCTCCGCATCCTCGGTCGGTGGCAGGCTCTCCCGCTTTTTCGACATTTGGCTGCCACAGGTCAAGGACCGGTGGGTAACAGACATTTTGTCTCACGGGTACCGGATAGAGTTCAGTTCTCGTCCTCCGCCTCGGTTCTTCAGAACTTCCCCACATCCCGACCGAGCCGATGCTCTTCTGCAGGCGGTGTGCTCTCTAAGGGCAGAAGGAGTGGTGATCCCTGTTCCTCTTCAGGAACGAGGTCAAGGTTTTTACTCCAATCTGTTTGTGGTGCCAAAAAAGGACGGCTCTTTCCGTCCTGTTCTGGACCTAAAACTGCTCAACAAGCACGTGAAAACCAGGCGGTTCCGGATGGAATCTCTCCGCTCCGTCATTGCCTCGATGTCTCAAGGAGATTTCCTAGCATCAATAGACATCAAAGATGCTTATCTCCACGTGCCGATTGCTCCAGAGCACCAGCGTTTTCTACGCTTCGTTATAGGAGACGAACACCTTCAGTTCGTAGCCCTGCCATTTGGTCTGGCGACAGCCCCACGGGTTTTCACCAAGGTCATGGCAGCAGTGGTAGCAGTCTTGCACTCTCAGGGACACTCAGTGATCCCTTACTTGGACGATCTACTTGTCAAGGCACCCTCTCAAGAGGCATGCCAACACAGCCTGAACGTTGCGCTGGAGACTCTCCAGACTTTCGGGTGGATCATCAACTTTTCAAAGTCAAATCTGTCACCGACCCAATCACTAACATATCTTGGCATGGAGTTTCATACTCTCTCAGCGATAGTGAAGCTTCCGATGGACAAGCAGCGTTCACTACAGACAGGGGTGCACTCTCTCCTTCAAGGCCAGTCGCACCCCTTAAGACACCTCATGCACTTCCTGGGGAAGATGGTGGCAGCAATGGAGGCAGTCCCGTTTGCGCAGTTTCATCTGCGCCCACTTCAATGGGACATTCTCCGCCAATGGGACGGGAAGTCGACGTCCTTAGACAGGAAAGTCTACCTTTCCCAGACGGCCAAGGACTCTCTTCAATGGTGGCTTCTTCCCACCTCATTATCACAAGGAAGGTCCTTCCTACCCCCATCCTGGGCGGTGGTCACGACAGACGCGAGTCTGTCAGGGTGGGGAGCAGTTTTTCTCCACCACAGGGCTCAGGGTACGTGGACTCAGCAGGAGTCCACCCTTCAGATCAATGTTCTGGAAATCAGGGCAGTGTATCTTGCCCTACAAGCCTTCCAGCAGTGGCTGGAAGGAAAGCAGATCCGAATTCAGTCGGACAACTCCACAGCGGTGGCATACATCAACCACCAAGGCGGGACACGCAGTCGGCAAGCCTTCCAGGAAGTCCGGCGGATTCTGATGTGGGTGGAAGCCACGGCCTCCACCATATCCGCAGTTCACATCCCCGGCGTAGAAAACTGGGAAGCAGACTTCCTCAGTCGCCAGGGTATGGACGCAGGGGAATGGTCCCTTCACCCGGACGTGTTTCAGGAAATCTGTTGCCGCTGGGGAAGGCCGGACGTCGACCTAATGGCGTCCCGGCACAACAACAAGGTCCCAACTTTCATGGCACGGTCTCGCGATCACAGAGCTCTGGCGGCAGACGTCTTAGTGCAAGATTGGTCGCAGTTCCAGCTGCCCTATGTGTTTCCCCCTCTGGCACTCTTGCCCAGAGTGCTACGCAAGATCAGGTCCGATTGCCGCCGCGTCTTGCTCGTCGCCCCAGACTGGCCGAGGAGGTCGTGGTATCCGGATCTGTGGCATCTCACGGTCGGCCAACCGTGGGCGCTACCAGACCGGCCAGACTTACTGTCACAAGGGCCGTTTTTCCATCTGAATTCTACGGCCCTGAACCTGACTGTGTGGCCATTGAGTCCTGGATACTAGCATCTTCAGGATTATCTCAAGAGGTCGTGGCCACCATGAGACAGGCTAGGAAGCCCACGTCTGCTAAGATCTACCACAGAACGTGGAAGATTTTCTTATCCTGGTGCTCGGCACAGGGAGTGTCCCCCTGGCCATTTGCATTGCCTACTTTTCTTTCCTTCCTGCAATCTGGTTTGGAAAAAGGCTTATCGCTCGGCTCCCTTAAAGGGCAAGTCTCAGCGCTATCGGTATTTTTTCAAAAGCGTCTAGCACGACTTCCTCAGGTACGCACGTTCCTGCAGGGGGTTTGTCACATCGTCCCTCCGTACAAACGGCCGTTAGATCCATGGGATCTGAACAGGGTACTAGTTGCTCTCCAGAAGCCGCCCTTCGAGCCTCTGAAGGATGTTTCACTTTCTCGACTCTCACAGAAAGTGGCCTTTCTGGTAGCGGTCACGTCTCTTCGGAGGGTATCCGAGCTGGCAGCGCTGTCATCTAAAGCTCCCTTCCTGGTTTTTCACCAGGACAAGGTAGTGCTGCGCCCGATTCAGGAGTTTCTCCCTAAGGTGGTATCCTCTTTTCATCTCAGTCAGGATATCTCCTTACCTTCCTTTTGTCCTCATCCAGTTCATCGGTATGAAAAGGATTTGCATTTGTTGGATCTCGTGAGAGCACTCAGAATCTACATTTCCCGCACGGCGCCCCTGCGCCGCTCGGATGCACTCTTTGTCCTTGTCGCTGGTAAGCGCAAAGGATCGCAGGCTTCCAAATCCACCCTGGCTCGATGGATCAAGGAACCAATTCTTGAAGCCTACCGTTCTGCTGGGCTTCCGGTTCCATCAGGGCTGAAGGCCCATTCTACCAGAGCCGTGGGTGCGTCCTGGGCATTACGACACCAGGCTACGGCTCAACAGGTGTGCCAGGCAGCTACCTGGTCGAGTCTGCACACTTTCACCAAACATTATCAGGTGCATACCTACGCTTCGGCGGACGCCAGCCTAGGTAGAAGAGTCCTGCAGGCGGCGGTTGCCTCCTCGTAAGGGAGGGCTGTTTTGCAGCTCTAACTTGAGGTATTAATTTACCCACCCAGGGACTGCTTTTGGACGTCCCAATCGTCTGGGTCTCCCAATGGAGCGCCGAAGAAGAAGGGAATTTTGTTACTTACCGTAAATTCCTTTTCTTCTAGCTCCAATTGGGAGACCCAGCACCCGCCCTGTTTCCTTCGGGATTTTTGGTTTTTTCGGGTACACATGTTGTTCATGTTGAACGGTTTCAGTTCTCCGATGTTACTTCGGATTGAATTTGTTTAAACCAGTTATTGGCTTTCCTCCTTCTTGCTTTAGCACTAAAACTGAGCAGCCCGTGATCCCACGGGGGGTGTATAGCCAGAAGGGGAGGGGCCTTACACTTTTTAGTGTAATGCTTTGTGTGGCCTCCGGAGGCAGTAGCTATACACCCAATCGTCTGGGTCTCCCAATTGGAGCTAGAAGAAAAGGAATTTACGGTAAGTAACAAAATTCCCTTCTTTTTTTTTATAAAAGTAGTAAAGCCTAAATCTATATAAACTTAGTATCAAGATAATTGTACTGACCTGTAGAAGAGTTGACGTATAATTTTAATTTCTCTGGAAAATGAACCTGAAAAATCTAAAAATAGAGCAATTGCTTTTCTTTTTTCCTTTACACATTGTCCGTGGAATTTTTTACTTTTTACCATGTAATGAAAAAATGGGAATAGTCATTCTAAACCAAAATTAGTTCTGTAAAAAGAAAAATAAAAGCTTTCGTAAGACTGTTGGCATGAAAATGAAAGACCCAGAGCTTTGTTTTTATAGGAATTACAAATAAGGGATAACATGGTATTTCAGTAACTGATCTGACATGTTGTGTTATCTATTATTATAGCGCCATTTATTCTATGGTGCTTTACATGTGAAGGGGTATACATAGTAAGGACAAGTGCAATAATCATAAACCATACAAGGTATGGGCTGGTACAGGAGGATAGAGGACCTGCCTGCGAGGGCTCACAGTCTACAAGGGATGGGTGAGGATACAGTAGGTGAGGGTAGAGCTGATTGTGCAGTGCTCTACTGGTCTGAGGGTTACTGCAGGCTGTAGGGTCGTCGGAAGAGTTGGGTCTTCAGGTTCCTTTTCTGTTATAGATAAACATGCCTGTAACTGGCTATGACATCTGATCCCTGTAGTTTAACCCCTTTGATGTTATCAGACAAGAGCAACTGGGGATTCTAAGTGGTTAGCAAAGGGTAAGGCTAGGTTCACACAGTGTTTTTTTGACGCTGCGTTTTTCTGCGTTTTTGCGGCAAAAAACGCACAAATGCACCCGCGGCAAAAAAAACACGGCAATAAACGCACACGTTTTTGCTGCGTTTTGCTGCGTTTTTGCTCACTGCGTCTTTATGCGTTTTTTTATCAGTGAACAAAAAAAAAGGTCTGATGTAATTTCCTTCTTCAATATGTTCTTCATTCTCCACTAGTGTATGCAGGAGAGCAGACAGCAGCTGTCGAACTACAAGGCTCAGCACCCTCCTTCCAGGACTGTATGCAGGATTTCTTGGCTCCCCCAAACAAAAAAAATGACGTGGGCTTCGCCATATTTTTGTATGCTAGCCGGGTACAGCAGGCAGGTACGGGCTGCCCCCAACCCCCAGCTGCCTATTTGTACCCGGCTGGGAACCAAAAATATAGAGAAGCCCTTTTTTTTTTTTTTTTTGTAATTATTTCATGAATTAATTAAAAAAAAAAAAATGACGTGAGCTCTGCCTAATTTTTGTGTCCAGCCGGGTACAACTAGGCAGCTGGGGATTGGAATCCACAGTGCAGGGTGCCCATGCTTTCGGGGCACCCCCGCTGCGAATTGCAGTCCGCAGCCACCCCAGAAAATGGCGCTTTCATAGAAGCGCCATCTTCTGGCGCTGTATCCAACTCTTTCAGCTGCCCTGGTGCCGGGTGGCTCGCTGGGTAGTAATGGGGTTAGGGCTAACTGTATATTATCAGCTGGCCCTAAGCCCGAAATTCATGGTGTCACGCCAATATTAGACATGGCCACCATGAATTTCTAGTAATGATAAAAAAAACCACAACACACAGAAAAATATTTTTATTAGAAATAAAACACAACACAATTAGTGCCTCCATCTTTATTGAAATAAAGAACCCCCCCCCCCCTCCGCAGTAATCCTGGGTCAAGGGTCCCGCGCCGTCCAATCCAGACCCAATATCATCTGATCGCTTTGCCTTCCAGCAAACCGATCAGATGATGTCAGGATCAAGGACGTGAATCACATCACACATCAGCTGATTGTATAAAAGCCGTTTATACAATCAGATGATGCATCGGTGCAAAAAAAAAAATACTTATGTGCTGATTACCGGCAGCTCCTGGAGAGAGTCTGATCCCGTCCGATTGCTGCAGGAGCTGCCGGTAATCAGGGATGAAGTCTCCTGACGCATCCGCTGATAGGTTAAACCGGCCGGCCGCTGGCGTCACCCCGAGACTTACGATCAGCTGATACGTCAGGTGACTGCATCAGGTGATCCATCGCCAGGTCCTGCATCATGCAGGCATACGTACCCGGGGAGACTGCAGACAGGTGAATATAACATTTTTTTTTTTTCTACTGTTTACTTTTGTTTTCGCAGCCGCTTCCACCTCCTGCCCGTACATGACACCGCACGGCAGCTGACATGCACAGGACTGGAGGTGGAAGCGGCGGTGACGGTACCGGGAGGATTCACGCTTCTGTGTTTACTGACAGAAGGAATCCTCTTCCTGTACATGTCACTTTACTACCCACCTCCTGCGTTTATAGCTGCGTTATTGGTCTTGGAAACACACCAAAACGCACCTATTTGCGTTTCTCATTGCGTCTTTCAACATCCCATTGCACTCAATGGATGAAAAGCGAAGTGAAAAACGCGGGAATAATTGACATGCTGTGTTTTTGTGGCAGCACAAAAACGCAGCTGAAAAAAAACGCTGTGTGCAGACAGCAAAAATGAAAACTCATAGACTTTGCTGGGGAAGCAGAGTAATGCAGTTTTCTGAGCAAAAACGCACCCGAAAATGGCGCAAAAACGCCGCGAAAAACGCACTGTGTGAACTTACCCTAACAGGCACTCTGTCAACTATCTGTGTTCCACCCATCCCAATGCAGGTTGTCTATAGGTTTTCATTACAGTCAAGGGCTATACAAGGTATTGTCATTTAAAAGAGCTGTCCAGTACTTTTATATTGATGGTCTATGTTAAGGATTGGTCAGCACGATTAGATCAGTGGGTGTTTGACACTCGGCACCTCTGTCAAGCAGCTTGTCTCATTACCGGCAATGGCTCGTTGCAGTTAGGTGTGGACCAAACCTACACATTGGCCATGGCCAGGAATTGCACATTCATGCTTATTCATTTGAATTTGGGTGGATCTGCTGTCCCCCCATGCAACCATTATGCAGTGGACACCGCTGTGTAGGTCTGCTCCGCAACTGATCACTTCTGTCCTCTGCCGGCTCCTAAAACAGCTGCTTGCCAGTTATGCCGCGTGTTGCACCTCCCACCTAAGGAATAAAGTACCCAACAACCCCTTTAAGTACTTATTTTATCATCACAGGGGCATAGTGGGATAAAACAAAAACAAAGTTTAAAAAACATATATTCATAGATCTTGCCTATTAAAAAAAAAAAATAATCCTGCAGTCAATGAAAAAAAAAATTAATGACTTTTCTTTCTTCATCGTTCCTTATGGGAGACCCAGACCATGGGTGTATAGCTACTGCCTCCAGAGGACACACAAAGTACTACACTCAAAACGTGTAGCTCCTCCCTCCGGGCTATATACACCCCCTGGATGACAATCTAACCAGTTCAATGCTTTGTGTTTCAGGAGGTCACACACACACATGCATTCTCTGATTTTTCATTTTTAAGATTTTGTTTTTAAAGATATGGAAGAAAAGCGGGTCCAATCTGGACTCCCGGCATGTCCCTTCACACCCCACTGTGTCGGCGGTGCTGTTAAGGTTGACTTTGCAAGGCTGGAGCCTTCACATGCCGCGCTCCTTCAACATCCTTTTCAGGCTCTGGTTTGAAGTGGGAGCCGTCTCGGTCCTCTCTGCTGTGCAGGAGACCGGTCTCCATCCGCAGCCCTGTCAGGTTCCTGCTGAACGGAGCGTTTGACCTTCCCTCAGGGACATGGCCCTGCGTCTCAAAAGCCAAGTATTGAGACGTTTTTCAGGGGTCCCGGGTACTTTTATTGAGGGGAGAGTATGTTTTTTGTCTTTTACTGTAATTCCGGCCGGTTCTCGGTGTTTTTCCAGAGAACCGCGCCGGGGGTGCCTGCTCGTCGGCCGCATGTTAAAATCAAGGCCCCGGCTTCAGTTTGGGCCTAGTTTCGGTTTCGGCTTCCCTGCATGTCATTCATGCAGATGCATAGCGTGGCGCCGCCCACCGGCCGGCCAGCAGAGGGGAGGACACTCCTCTCTGTGGAGATGTTCCCTCCCCTGTATCTCTCCTTGGCCCTCCGGTTTCCCGCTCTTGGGCTTCTCCCCGCCCCCCTCCTCCTTCCAGCGCCATTTTCTCAGCGTTCTTACACTGATCGGCGCTGGATGCTGCAGCTGCTACTTTTGGGAAGGCTGACGCTTCACTGGGGGTCTGAGCTGTGGAATCCGGAGGGCACACAGAGAGCGGTCTGGTAAGCCACAACCTCTGGTTGTGGGCTTTTTATTATACACTCTCAGGGCATTCTACAGGAGTGTATTCTTGCTGCAGAGCCTCCACCTCAGCAGCATGTCTGTCACTAGGAGCAAGGCTGCAAAGCTGTACGCTATATGCACTGCATGTAAGCTCATTCTGCAAGAGCCAAGCACATACCCACATTGTGATGCCTGCTCTAACATGGTGGTCCCTCAGCCTGGAGCCTCCTCAGGGGTTCCTCCGGCCGCTCCAGCCCCGGTGACTGATCCCCCGGCTTGGGTAGCATCTTTTTCCAGAGCTATTTCCCAGTCTTTTGCCGACTCTATGGGACAACTGTCCCGGACACTGCTGACCATGCATCAGCCTCCTTCTCAGGGCGCCTCTGCTGCTCCGAGCTCTGCAGAGCCCTCAGAGCATGTTCTAGGACCCCGTCCTCCTAATTGGAGACGTAGGGACCCTTCTCCTTCCTCGTCCCACGGCTCTGATTCACGGGCCGAGGTGCAGGGCGAGGAGGATACTTTTACTGTGGGTTCAGACGCTAGCTCTAGGTACCCCATTGCCTTGTCTGAGGATGATGCGGATGTTAGTGACTTGATTGCGTCCATTAACTCCGTTCTGAACCTCACTCCACCAGTGTCAGAGGAACAAGCCTCTCTGGTGGAGATACATCAGTTTGCCTCACCTAAGAAAGCTCGGAGTACGTTTTTTAACCACTCCAGTTTTCAGGCCACTGTCACCAAACCCAGGGCCTGTCCTGACAAACGCTTTCCAAAGCGTAGTTCTGATGATCGTTTTCCCTTTCCACCAGATGTGGTGAAGGAATGGGCTCAGTCCCCAAAGGTAGACCCTCCGGTGTCTAGAATCTCAGCCCGCACAGTCGTAGCGGTGGCCGATGGCACCTCTCTTAAGGATCCCACTGACTGCCAGGTTGACCTTCTGGCCAAGTCTGTATATGAGGCGGCAGGAGCCTCCTTCTCCCCGTCTTTTGCGGCAGTGTGGGCTCTTAAGGCAGTTTCTGCCTCTCTGGCGGAGATACATTGCTTCACCAGGGACTCTCTGCCTGAGATGGAGGCCTTAACTTCTCAGGCTTCGTCTTTTTCATCCTACGCCATGTCTGCCATTCTGGAGGCTTCTCACCGCACGGCGGTGGCCTCCGCTAACTCTCTCGCGATCCGCAGGATCTTGTGGCTTCGAGAGTGGAAAGCAGACGCTTCTTCTAAGTACCTTGCGGGCCTCCCTTTAGCTGGGTCCCGGCTGTTTGGTGAACAACTGGATGAAATAATTAAGGAAGCTACTGGAGGGAAGAGTACTTCCTTGCCACAAGCTAAAGCCAACAGACCTGTCCAGGGCAGGAACCAATCGAGGTTTCGTTCCTTTCGTTCCTCTAACTGGTCAGCCTCTAAGCCCTCAGCCTCGTCCACTACCGCAGCCAAGGATCGTAAACCCATCTGGCGCGCGAAGCCGCGTCCTCACAAGTCCGGAGGAGCCGCTGCCACTAAGGCAGCTCCCTCTTGACTATCTGGCTGCGCCAGCAACGTCCTTGGTCGGTGGCAGGCTCTCCCGCTTTGGCGACGTGTGGTTTCATCACGTCTCCGATCAGTGGGTGCGGGATATAATCTCCCACGGTTACAGGATAGAATTTTCTTCCAGCCCGCCAAACAGATTTTTTCTGTCCACCCCCCCCCCCCCCTGCTCCAAAGCCGCCGCCTTCTCTCAGGCCGTGGCATCCCTGCAGGCCAACGGTGTTATTGTTCCGGTTCCCGCTCGGGAACGGTTCAGAGGTTTCTACTCCAACCTCTTTCTAGTCCCCAAGAAGGACGGTTCCTTCCGGCCCATCCTGGATCTCAAGCTTCTCAACAAGCATGTTCAGGTGCGGCGTTTTCGCATGGAGTCTCTGAGATCGGTCATTGCATCAATGACCCAAGGAGATTTTCTGGCATCCATCGACATCAGAGATGCCTATCTGCACGTGCCTATCGTGGTTTCACACCAGCGTTGGCTCCGCTTTGCAATCGGAGAGGAACATTTCCAATTCGTGGCTCTCCCCTTCGGGTTAGCCACGGCCCCTCGTGTTTTCACCAAGGTTATGGCAGCAGTGGTTGCGGTCCTGCATCTTCAGGGGTTGGCAGTAATCCCCTACCTGGACGACCTTCTAGTCAAGGCCTCATCCAGGGCAGACTGCCAGCGGAGTGTCTCGCTCACTCTCGCCACGCTTGTTCAGTTCGGGTGGCTTGTCAACCTGCCCCAGTCCACTCTGACCCCGACCCAGGGGCTTCTGTACCTAGGGATGAAATTCGAGACTCTGCCGGCACTTGTGAAGTTGCCCTTGGTCAAACAGCAGTCCCTTCAGCTAGCGGTGCGCTCTCTGCTGAGGCACCGCCGTCATTCCATCAGACACCTCATGCAGGTGCTAGGTCAGATGGTGGCGTCAATGGAAGCGGTTCCATTTGCACAGTTCCATCTGCGTCCCCTGCAGTTGGACATTCTCCGCTGTTGGAACAAGCGGACCTCTTCCCTGCACAAGCTAGTGGCTCTGTCGCCACAGACCAGGAGCTCTCTTCAGTGGTGGCTTCGGCCCCTCTCTCTGTCACAGGGACGCTCCTTCCTGACTCCGTCCTGGGTGATTCTCACCACAGATGCCAGCCTCTCCGGTTGGGGAGCAGTTTTTCTCCATCACCGAGCACAGGGCACTTGGACTCCGTCCGAATCAGCCCTCCCGATCAATGTGCTGGAGATCAGAGCTGTGTTTCTAGCTCTCCTAGCCTTTCACCACCTGTTGGCGGGCAGGCACATTCGAGTCCAGTCGGACAACGCGACAGCGGTTGCCTACATCAATCACCAGGGCGGAACTCGCAGCCGCCTGGCGATGTTGGAGGTTCAACGAATCCTCCAGTGGACGGAGGACTCAAAGTCCACCATATCAGCAGTCCACATCTCAGGCGTAGAAAACTGGGAGGCCGATTATCTCAGCCGTCAAACCGTGGACAGCGGCGAGTGGGCCCTACACCCGGCAGTGTTCAGGTCAATCTGCCGCAAGTGGGGTACTCCGGAAGTGGATCTAATGGCATCCCGGCACAACAACAAGGTTCCGGTTTACGTGGCTCGCTCCCACGATCCTCAGGCCTTCACAGCGGATGCGCTGGTTCAGGATTGGTCCCAGTTCCGTCTGGCTTGCGTGTTTCTCCCGCTAGCTCTCTTGCCCAGGGTTCTGCGCAAGATCAGAATGGAGGGCCGTCGGGTCATAATCATTGCTCCGGACTGGCCCAGGCGAGCTGGGTACCCAGACCTGCTCCGCCTGTCTGTAGAGGTACCGTGGCATCTCCCAGACCGCCCAGACCTTCTCTCTCAAGGTCCGTTTTTCCGCCAGAATTCTGCGGCTCTCAGATTGACGGCGTGGCTCTTGAGTCCTTGAATTCCCTCTGAGGTCATCTCCACTATGACTCAGGCTCGAAAGTCTTCTTCGGCCAAGATTTATCACAGGACTTGGAGGATCTTCCTGTCCTGGTGTCGCTCTTCCGACCATGCTCCTTGGCCGTTATCCTTGCCGACCATCCTGTCTTTTCTACAGTCTGGTCTACAGCTAGGACTGTCCCTCAATTCCCTCAAAGGACAGGTGTCGGCTCTGTCGGTATTATTCCAGCGGCGTATCGCCCGACTGGCTCAGGTGCGCACCTTCATGCAGGGCGCAGCTCACATCATTCCTCCTTACCGGCGGCCTTTGGATCCCTGGGACCTTAATCTGGTCCTCACGGCCTTACAGAAACCCCCCTTTGAGCCTCTTAGGGAGGTTCCCTTGTTTAGACTTTCACAGAAAGTTGTTTTTCTAGTAGCCATAACTTCTCTCAGGAGAGTTTCTGATTTGGCTGCGCTCTCTTCGGAATCCCCCTTTTTGGTGTTTCACCAAGACAAGGTGGTTCTTCGTCCGACTCCGGACTTTCTCCCTAAGGTGGTGTCTTCTTTCCACCTTAACCAGGACATTTCATTGCCCTCTCTTTGTCCGGCCCCTGTGCATCGCTTTGAGAAGGCGTTGCACACCTTGGATTTGGTGCGGGCGCTCCGAATCTATGTGTCACGCACCGCCGTTTTTAGGCGGTGCACCTCACTTTTTGTGCTAACCACGGGTCAGCGCAAGGGTTTCTCTGCTTCTAAACCGACCCTAGCTCGTTGGATTAGGTCGGCTATCGCCGATGCCTACCAGTGTTCTCAGGTGCCTCCCCCGCCGGGGATTAAGGCTCACTCGACCAGAGCTGTCGGCGCCTCCTGGGCTTTCAGGCACCAGGCTACGGCTCAGCAGGTTTGTCAGGCTGCCACTTGGTCCAGTCTGCACACTTTTTCGAAGCACTACCAAGTGCATGCTCATGCTTCTGCAGATGCGAGCTTGGGCAGACGCATCCTTCAGGCGGCTGTCGCCCATTTGTGAAGTTAGGTTTTGCCTACTTCTCAGTTTGGTTTATTTCCCACCCATGGACTGCTTTGGAACGTCCCATGGTCTGGGTCTCCCATAAGGAACGATGAAGAAAAAGAGAATTTTGTTTACTTACCGTAAATTCTTTTTCTTATAGTTCCGACATGGGAGACCCAGCACCCTCCCTGTTGCCTGTTGGCAGTTTTTGTTCCGTGTGTTTTCACTGGCTGTTGTTGTAGACAGAGTTCCGGTTTTTCCGAGTTTTACTCTATCTCTACTTATGGGTGGATGTCCTCCTTCAGCTTTTGCACTGAACTGGTTAGATTGTCATCCAGGGGGTGTATATAGCCCGGAGGGAGGAGCTACACGTTTTGAGTGTAGTACTTTGTGTGTCCTCCGGAGGCAGTAGCTATACACCCATGGTCTGGGTCTCCCATGTCGGAACTATAAGAAAAAGAATTTACGGTAAGTAAACAAAATTCTCTTTTTTTGTGAGAAGTAAAACATAAAACAAGTAAAATTGCTTTAATTGCCCTGACTTGCAGAATACAGATTGTAGTTAAAAGTACATAAGTGGAACTGTGAAAATAAAATTCCCCCCCAAAATGAATCTTTTTATTTGCTGGGAATGACTACCAGCAAGAAACAATGAAACCTGGCTCCTCTGACGGGGGGCAAGAGTGACCATGACTTTATTTGAAATATCTATGTGCAATTCGTCTTTTCTTGCAGAGAGCATCACGGTGTATGATGACGTGGACGCAGATGTGCTGAGGAATTACCAGGAGTTTACCTTGGCTAATATCATCTACCTGACATTGAAGGAGTCCACCACGAGTGAGCAGAGCGCCAGGATGACTGCTATGGACAATGCCAGCAAGAATGCTTGTAAGTCAATGACTAAGATAAAACCTAGAGGTGAACCGTACCTGCTCGTGGTTTTTCCCCCTCTAATACGTTGTTTCTGTGCAAAAATTGAAGGAGTTGAATACATTTTATTTTTTTTCCCTTTTTCAATAGCCGAGATAATTGACAAGCTGACGTTGACTTTCAACCGCACCCGTCAAGCCGTCATCACCAAGGAGCTGATTGAGATCATCTCTGGTGCTGCTGCCCTGTAAGTACATGGCGTGCGTTCCTCAAAGGCTGATGTCTGGTTTGGCACAACATAAGATTGTAAGCAGCTTAGTTAGCAGAACACTTTATTCCCATCTGGAGAATAATCATTGGGACATTTTAACGTAGACTACCAACTAGACTACAGTATAAGACGTGCACTGTTAGTATATGCAGTTTTCACTTTTGTGCCGTGTGTATATTTGTTATGGCTGAATGCTGTGGTCTGCATGTGATGGCTCACTGACACCACCATATTAATCTAACTAGATCTATTCCATTCAAGTCTACGGGTGTGTGGAAATCAGCGGACTGCACTCGGATATCATCTGAGTGCAGTCTGACTTCCGTGGACTCGCAGAACAGAGGAGATGGAGAAATTTTGGTCTCCATTTTCATCTTTGCGTGCTCCTATTCTCTCTTCCAAGAGAATCTGATCACATTATGCCAATACTCTAATCAAACTCGGATGAGAGAATCTATGGTCGTGTGACCCTTGGCTAGAACCTACAAATACAAAGAGCTTGTGTAGATCTAACTACGGGACGTAACCTGTCATGTATAACTCAGTGTTTGGCTTTTGCATGGTGTGCCTTAACCTGCCTGTTTTATTTCTAACACTTTTACCAGGGGATGAACAATACAAGCATGAACGGTTGTCAGGTAATGTCTTCAAAACGTGTAATAAAAGTCAATTTGGGTAATTTCCTAGTTGTACAGGGGATTAGCGGGAGCTGTTCACCTTTTGACATGTCATCAGCTTAGGCTACTTTCACACATCCGGTTTGAGCACTGCGGCTCAATCCGGCTGTGAAACCTATGCAACGGATGCGGCGAAAACACCGCATCCTTTGCATACGTTTTTACATGCGGCCGGTCCGGTTTTTTCCGGTTGCGGCACGCTACTGAGCATGCGCAGTGGAAGAAACCGCATGCGGTGGCCGGATGCGTTTTTTTTCCGCATCGCGCCGCATCCGGCGTCCATAGGCATGCATTGAAAATGCGCCGGATGCGGCGCGATGCGTTTTTTTTTTTTTGCCGGAGGAAAGAAACGTTGCAGGCAATGTTCCATCCGGCCGCGGCATCGGCTAAATGTGCCGCATGCGGCAAAAACCGGACCAAACGCAAGCCCATGCGGCACAATACGGCACTAATGTAAGTCTATGCAAAAAAAAACGCAACAGGCGGCAATAAAAAACGTTTGCGGTTTTTCTGCAGAGTGCCGTATTGTGCCGCAGAGCAAAAACCGGATGTGTGAAAGTAGCCTTAGTGTATCGTTATTCTTCTGCATTGTCATATCCCGATTTAACATCGCTCAGGCAAGCCCTACCTGAAGTCTGACGCTGTGCTCAGTGATCCGGTCTCCAGTACTGTTCTGAGGGGTGGCCACAGACCGCACTCGGCAATAATATTACATGTGCGGCTGCAGAACCGTTTGAGTTCAGCGCTGTTAATCAAGATATGACCGTCATTGACTCTGCACTCAGTGTCACTGCTGGCCCTTAAGATTGGCTATTGCGCCACTCAGCTGGACTACCGAAAGAAGCCGGCACTAACCTTGTGAGCTCAGCTACACGAAACCCCCTTGTTTACATACAAAAAAGTTTTTTTCTTATTTTTATGACAAACATTTAACAGAAATATTGCAGTTATGATTCTTAGGCTAAATCCCTACAAAACCTAGAATAAATATGAAATGAGCAAATGCAGTGTAGTAAGTTAATAGTAATAAAATATGTAAATAACATAGGGTACTTAGATGACACTATTTTGATTAAAAAAAAAAAAAAAAGTGTAAAAGCCATCCCACCACGACAAGGCATACCCAATCAGGATGGACCCTACCTGTCAGCAGACCTCAAAATAGTCTGGGTAGAGCAGGGCCCAGGCCGTACTGTTTTACACTGGTTGTGACAAGCTATATAGACAAGATGCATAGCCCAAAAAGGGATCCATACCCTTGTATAAGAAAGTGGTTTGGCTATTGCTTTGGGGGGAGACCATCTCTTTTTAGCCCCTTCACCCCGGGCGATTTTTCCGTGGTTTTTTTTTTTTTGGTTTTTTTTTCCTCCCCTTCTTCCGAGAGCCGAAACATTTTTATTTCTTTGTCGCTCCATTGGGAGACCCAGACAATTGGGTGTATAGCTTCTGCCTCCGGAGGCCACACAAAGTATTACACTTTAAAAAGTGTAACCCCTCCCCTCTGCCTATACACCCTCCCGTGCATCACGGGCTCCTCAGTTTTTATGCTTTGTGTGGAAGGAGGCACACATCCACTCATGCTCCCATTTTAGTCAGCAGCAGCTGCTGATTTTATCGGTTGGAAGAAAAGAGGGCCCCCACAGGGCTCCCGGCATGCTCCCTTCTCACCCCACTAAGTCGGCGGTGCTGTTAACGTTGAGGTACCCATTGCGGGTACAGAGGCTGGAGCCACATGCCGTTTTCCTTCACCATCCCTTAGAGGCTCTGGGAGAAGTGGGATCCTAACCGGTCATCCATTCACTGGGACCGGGCTCCCTCCGCAGCCCCTGTGGGAATCTGCCGGACAGGAGACTTTGTATCATCAGGGACAGGGCCCTGCATCTAAAGGTACTCTGTGTCCCCATGGGGACGGTGCATGGAGCGCTTGTTTCACAGACGCTGCAGCTGCTGCTGGTTTTGTGACGACCGGGACGGCCGCGGTATTAAATTTAGTCCCCGGCTTCATGCGGCCTAGTACCATAACTCCCGCCCCCGGGCCTGCCAGTCAGGGGTAAGGGCGGGACGGTCGACCTGACGTCGGCAGTGAGGGCTGGAGCATACTTTAGGTTTCCTCCCCCCCCTCACTGATCACTGTGGGGCACCAGATTCCCGCACTTTACTAGTCGCCGCCCACGGCTCCCTCCTCCCCTGAGAGCTCCGGCAGCCATTTTTACAACACATTCTGCCGGTGGAGGATTTCAGGAACGAGCCCTGCAGCTCTGGGAGACCCAAGGCAGGGAATCTGGTGGACACACACCGCTTTGGGCGGTCGGTAAGCCACACCGGTCACCCGGTGCTGGTCCCCCTAAAGTGCCGAAGTGTGTGTGTATATATATATATATATATATATAATTTTTTCTCTGTTCGGCCGAGTAGTTTGGCTTTTGGCTATATACCCTCAGTGATCACTCTCCTAGGAGACAACAGCATGTCGTCCACAAGGAGCAAGGGCGCTAATGCAAAGGGTTATTTTGCAACCTGTACCTCTTGTGCGGCTATGTTACCTGCAGGTTCCACCTACCCTCACTGTGAGCAATGCTCGGCCCCTGTTGCACTTGCTCAGCCGGAGCCTCGGGCACTAGTGGGACCCTCGGCTCAGGCAGACCCGCCTGCTTCCCCTGTCCAGGTGGCAGGGACAGAGTTTGCAGTTTTTGCTGAGAAGCTCTCGGAGTCGCTTTCACAATCCATGGCTCAGTCTATGGACAAATGGTCTGCTAAGCTACTAGAAGCCTTGCAGTCCAGATCGGTCCTTACACAGGCCCCGGGCACTGTTGGATCGTCGCCTCCAGGCCCCTCTCGGTCTGCGCCGCAGCGTGCTCCCAGGGTGGCCCCTAGGTCTCACGTGGAGGACTCCGGCACGGACCACAGTCCCAGACCGGCTAAGCGGGCTCGCTGGGAATCTTCCCCGACTTCCTCACGCTGCTCGGGGTCTCAGCTTGAGGACTCTCTGGAGGATGAGGCGGACGTCGCAGCTCAGGGCTCTGACCCTGACGTTGCTCTCAATCTTGATACACCTGAAGGGGACGCAATAGTAAATGACCTTATAGCGTCCATCAACCAGGTGCTAGATCTTTCTCCCCCCAACTCCACCTATAGAGGAGTCTGCTTCGCAGCAGGAGAAACACCAGTTTAGGTTTCCCAAACGTACACGGAGTGCGTTTTTCGATCACTCTAACTTCAGAGATGCTGTCCAGAAGCACAGAGCATTTCCGGACAAGCGCTTTACTAAGCGCCTTAATGACACACGTTACCCCTTCCCCTCTGACGTAGTTAAGGGTTGGGCTCAATGTCCCAAGGTGGATCCTCCAGTCTCTAGACTGGCGGCTAGATCTGTAGTATCAGTTGCAGATGGCTCATCGCTCAAGGATGCCACTGACAGGCAGATAGAGCTCCTGGTGAAATCCATCTATGAAGCCATAGGCGCGTCCTTTGCCCCAGCCTTTGCAGCCGTGTGGGCACTCCAAGCTATCTCAGCTTGTCTGTCTGAGCTTAATGCGGTCACACGTACCTCTGCTCCGCAAGTTGCGTCTTTGACTTCTCAGGCGTCGGCTTTTTCGTCCTACGCCATGAACGCCGTCCTGGACTCTGCTAGCCGTACAGCGGTAGCATCCGCTAATTCGGTGGCAGTCCGCAGGGCCATGTGGCTACGCGAATGGAAGGCAGACTCTGCTTCCAAGAAGTTCTTAACCGGTTTGCCGTTTTCTGGCGACCGATTGTTTGGCGAGCGATTGGATGAAATTATTAAGGAATCCAAGGGAAAGGACTCGTCCTTACCCCAGTCCAAACCGAAGAGACCTCAGCAACGGAAAATACAATCGAGGTTTCGGTCCTTTCGGCCCTCAGCCAAGTCCCAATCCTCCTCGTCCAACAGGCCAGAGAAGGGCCAGAGGAACTCTTATGCGTGGCGGTCTAAGTCACGTCCCCAAAAAACCGCCGGAGGCACTGCCTCCAAGGCGGCCTCCTCATGACTTTCGGCCTCCCCAAACCGCATCCTCGGTCGGTGGCAGGCTCTCCCGCTTTTGCGACGCCTGGTGGCCACATGTCCAAGACCGATGGGTGAGAGACATTCTGTCTCACGGTTACAGGATAGAGTTCAGCTCTCGTCCTCCGACTCGTTTCTTCAGAACATCTCCGCCCCCATCTCGGGCCGGCGCACTTTTTCAGGCTGTGGGCGTCCTGAAGTCAGAAGGAGTGGTGATTCCCGTTCCCCCTCAGGAACATGGTCACGGTTTCTACTCCCAGCTTGTTCGTGGTGCCAAAGAAGGACGGATCATTCCGTCCCGTTCTGGACCTCAAACTGCTCAACAGGCATGTGAGCACCAGAAGGTTTCGGATGGAATCTCTCCGCTCGGTCATCGCTTCGATGTCACAAGGAGACTTCCTAGCATCAATCGACATCAAGGATTCTTATCTCCATGTGCCGATCGCACCCGAGCATCAACGCTTCCTGCGTTTCGCCATCGGGGACGAACACCTTCAGTTCGTGGCACTGCCTTTCGGCCTGGCGACAGCCCCACGGGTCTTCACCAAGGTCATGGCATCCGTTGTGGCGGTCCTACACTCTCAGGGCCACTCGGTGATCCCTTACTTAGACGATCTCCTAGTCAGGGCACCCTCCCGGGTGGCGTGTCAACACAGCCTGACCGTCGCTCTGGAGACTCTCCAGCGGTTTGGGTGGATCATCAATTTCCCAAAGTCCAAGTTGACACCGACCCAATCACTGACTTACCTCGGGATGGAGTTTCATACTCTCTCAGCGATAGTCAAGCTACCGCTGGACAAACAGCTTTCGCTGCAGACAGGGGTGCAATCTCTTCTTCGGGGCCAGTCACACCCCTTGAGGCGCCTCATGCACTTCCTGGGGAAGATGGTGGCAGCAATGGAGGCAGTCCCCTTCGCGCAGTTTCATCTGCGCCCACTCCAATGGGACATTCTCCGCAAATGGGACAGGAGGTCGACGTCCCTCGACAGGAACGTCTCTTTCCCTTGCAGCCAAAACCTCTCTTCAGTGGTGGCTTCTTCCCACTTCTCTGTCGCAGGGAAAATCCTTCCTGCCCCCATCCTGGGCTGTGGTCACGACGGACGCAAGTCTGTCAGGGTGGGGAGCGGTTTTTCTCCACCACAGGGCTCAGGGAACCTGGACTCCGACAGAGTCCTCCCTTCAGATCAATGTTCTGGAGATAAGGGCAGTGTATCTAGCCCTAAAGGCGTTCCATCGGTGACTGGAGGGCAGGCAGATCCGCATACAGTCAGACAACGCCACGGCGGTCGCGTACATCAACCACCAGGGCGGCACGCGCAGCCGTCAAGCCTTCCAGGAAGTCCGGCGGATTCTGCTGTGGGCGGAGGCCACAGCCTCCACCATCTCCGCAGTTCACATCCCGGGCGTAGAAAACTGGGAAGCAGACTTTCTCAGTCGTCAGGGCATGGATGCGGGGGAATGGTCTCTTCACCCAGACGTGTTTCGAGAGCTCTGTTGCCGCTGGGGAACGCCGGACGTCGATCTCATGGCGTCACGGCACAACAACAAAGTCCTGGCATTCATGGCACGGTCTCAAGATCACAGAGCTCTGGCGGCGGACGCATTAGTTCAGGATTGGTCGCAGTTTCGACTGCCTTATGTATTTCCCCCTCTGGCGATGCTGCCCAGAGTGCTGCGCAAAATCAGGTCCGACTGTCGTCGCGCCATTCTCGTCGCCCCAGATTGGCCGAGGCGGTCGTGGTACCCGGATCTGTGGCATCTCACGGTGGGTCAACCGTGGGCGCTCCCAGACTTGCTGTCACAAGGGCCGTTTTTCCATCTGAATTCTGTGGCCCTCAACCTGACTGTGTGGCCATTGAGTCCTGGCTCCTAGCGTCCTCAGGGTTATCTCAAGATGTCATTGCCACCATGAGACAGGCCAGGAAACCAACGTCCGCCAAGATCTATCACAGGTCTTGGAGGATCTTCTTATCCTGGTGCTCTGATAATGGTTTTGCTCCCTGGCCTTTTGCCTTACCCACTTTTCTTTCATTCCTTCAATCCGGAATGGACAAGGGTTTGTCTCTCGGCTCTCTCAAGGGACAAGTATCGGCGCTATCCGTATTTTTTCAAAAGCGTCTAGCCAGGCTTCCGCAGGTCCGCACGTTCCTGCAGGGAGTTTGCCACATAGTCCCACCTTACAAGCGTCCGCTGGAACCCTGGGACCTTAACAGGGTGCTAACGGCTCTTCAGAAACCACCTTTCGAGCCGCTGCGGGATGTCTCTTTATCACGTCTTTCGCAGAAGGTGGCATTTCTAGTGGCAGTTACATCGCTCCGTAGAGTGTCGGAGCTGGCAGCGCTGTCATGCAAAGCCCCCTTCCTGGTTTTTCACCAGGATAAGGTGGTTCTGCGTCCTGTTCCGGAATTTCTCCCTAAGGTGGTATCCCCTTTTCATCTCAATCAGGATATCTCCTTACCTTCATTTTGCCCTAATCCAGTTCACCAATGTGAAAAGGATTTGCACTCATTAGATCTGGTGAGAGCACTCCGGTTCTACGTGTCTCGCACGGCGCCCCTGCGCCGTTCTGATGCGCTCTTTGTCCTTGTCGCTGGCCAGCGTAAGGGTTCGCAGGCTTCCAAGTCAACGTTGGCTCGGTGGATCCAGGAACCGATTCTTGAAGCCTACCGTTCTTCTGGGCTTCCGCTTCCTTTGGGGCTGAAAGCCCATTCTACCAGAGCCATGGGTGCGTCCTGGGCATTGCGGCACCGGGCTACGGCTCAGCAGGTCCATGGGTGCGTCCTGGGCATTGCGGCACCGGGCTACGGCTCAGCAGGTGTGTCAGGCAGCTACCTGGTCTAGTCTGCACACTTTCACGAAACACTATCAGGTGCATACCTATGCTTCGGCAGACGCCAGTCTAGGTAGGCGAGTCCTTCAGGCGGCGGTTGCCCACCTGTAAGAGGGGGTCGTTTCTTTGTCGCTCCATTGGGAGACCCAGACAATTGGGTGTATAGGCTATGCCTCCGGAGGCCGCACAAAGTATTACACTAAAAGTGTAAAGCCCCTCCCCTTCTGCCTATACACCCCCCGTGCTCCCACGGGCTCCTCAGTTTTTTTGCTTTGTGCGAAGGAGGCAGACATGCACGCATAGCTCCACAGATTAGTCAGCAGCAGCTGCTGACTATGTCGGATGGAAGAAAAGAGGGCCCTTAACGGGGCCCCCAGCATGCTCCCTTCTCACCCCACTCTTGTCGGCGGTGTTGTTAAGGTTGAGGTATCCATTGCGGGTACGGAGGCTGGAGCCCACATGCTGTTTTCCTTCCCCATCCCATTTAGGGCTCTGGGTGAAGTGGGATCCTAATCTGTCTCCAGGCACTGAGACCGTGCTCCATCCACAGCCCCTGGGGACTCTGCTGGATAAGGAGCCGAGTATCGTCAGGGACATGGCCCTGCTACTTTGAGGTACTCTGTGTCGCCGTGGGGACCGCGCACAGAAACACTCCAGCATTGCTGGGTGTGTTAGTGCGCCGGGGACCGCGGCGCTGACCGCACTTGTGCCTTCACACGCCGCAGCGTGGCTGGGTGTGTTAGTGTATTGGGGACTACCGCGCTGACCACCGCTGCCATTGTTATACATGCGGCTGGGACTGTTAGTGCGCCGGGGACATCCGCGCCGACCGCGCTTATACGGCGGCCGCGCTTATAACTATAGTCCCCGGCTTTTGCGGCCTAGTCTCATTTTCTTCCCGCCCCCAGGCCTGCCAGTCAGGGGAAGGGCGGGACGCTGTACGGAATGTCAGCACTGAGGGCTGGAGCATGCTTTGCATACTCCACCCCCCTCACTGTGCACAGTGGGGCACCAGTTTCCCGCACTTTCTAGGGCACGCCCACGGCCCCCTCCTCTCCTCAGGACGCCGGCAGCCATTCCTGTCAGCTCTTCTGACGCTGGAGGGGGGAGACAAGCTCTGGGAGACCCAGGCAGGGATTCTGGTGGCCACACAACCGCTTTGAGCGGCCGGTAAGCAGCACCTCTGGTGCTGGCCCCACTTGTGCAGAAGTGTATTTATAGGCTATATTTCTTTGTCGCTCCATTGGGAGACCCAGACAATTGGGTGTATAGGCTATGCCTCCGGAGGCCGCACAAAGTATTACACTAAAAGTGTAAAGCCCCTCCCCTTCTGCCTATACACCCCCCCGTGCTCCCACGGGCTCCTCAGTTTCACCTGCGTCCTCTTCAATGGGACATCCTACGCAAATGGGACAGGAAACCGACGTCCCTCGACAGGAACGTCTCCCTCTCTCAGGCGACCAAAGCTTCCCTTCGGTGGTGGCTTCTTCCCACTTCATTATCGAAGGGGAAATCCTTCCTACCCCCATCCTGGGCGGTGGTCACGACGGACGCGAGTCTGTCAGGGTGGGGAGCAGTTTTTCTCCACCACAGGGCTCAGGGTACGTGGACCCAGCAAGAGTCCTCACTTCAGATCAATGTTCTGGAGATCAGGGCAGTGTATCTTGCCCTGAAAGCGTTCCAGCAGTGGCTGGAAGGCAAGCAGATCCGAATTCAATCGGACAACTCCACAGCGGTGGCTTACATCAACCACCAAGGGGGAACACGCAGTCGGCAAGCCTTCCAGGAAGTCCGGCGGATTTTGATGTGGGTGGAAGCCACGGCCTCCACCATCTCCGCAGTTCACATCCCAGGCGTGGAAAACTGGGAAGCAGATTTTCTCAGTCGCCAGGGCATGGACGCAGGGGAATGGTCCCTTCACCCGGACGTGTTTCAGGAGATCTGTTGCCGCTGGGGGATGCCGGACGTCGACCTAATGGCGTCCCGGCACAACAACAAGGTCACGGCATTCATGGCACGTTCTCACGATCACAGAGCTCTGGCGGCAGACGCCTTAGTTCAGGATTGGTCGCAGTTTCAACTCCCTTATGTGTTTCCTCCGCTGGCACTGTTGCCCAGAGTGTTACGCAAGATCAGGGCCGACTGCCGCCGCGCCATCCTCGTCGCTCCAGACTGGCCGAGGAGGTCGTGGTACCCGGATCTGTGGCATCTCACGGTCGGCCAACCGTGGGCACTACCAGACCGACCAGACTTGCTGTCTCAAGGGCCGTTTTTCCATCTGAATTCTGCGGCCCTCAACCTGACTGTGTGGCCATTGAGTCCTGGATCCTAGCGTCTTCAGGGTTATCTCAAGAGGTCATTGCCACTATGAGACAGGCCAGGAAACCAACGTCCGCCAAGATCTACCACAGGACGTGGAAAATATTCCTGTCGTGGTGCTCTGCTGGGGGTTTTTCTCCCTGGCCATTTGCATTGCCCACTTTTCTGTCCTTTCTTCAGTCCGGATTGGAAAAGGGTTTGTCACTCGGCTCCCTTAAGGGACAAGTCTCTGCGCTCTCTGTGTTTTTTTCAGAAGCGCCTGGCCAGACTTCCACAGGTACGCACGTTCCTGCAGGGGGTTTGTCACATCGTCCCTCCTTACAAACGTCCGTTGGAACCCTGGGATCTGAACAGGGTGCTGATGGTTCTTCAGAAACCACCGTTCGAGCCAATGAGGGATATTTCTCTCGCACGCCTTTCGCAGAAAGTGGTTTTCCTAGTAGCAGTCACTTCACTTCGGAGAGTGTCTGAGCTGGCAGCTCTGTCATGCAAAGCCCCCTTCCTGGTGTTTCACCAGGACAAGGTGGTTCTGCGTCCGGTTCCGGAATTTCTCCCTAAGGTGGTATCCCCCTTTCATCTCAATCAGGATATCTCCTTACCCTCTTTTTGTCCTCATCCAGTTCACCAATGTGAAAAGGATTTGCACTTGTTAGATCTGGTGAGAGCACTCAGACTCTACATTTCTCGTACGGCGCCCCTGCGCCGCTCGGATGCACTCTTTGTCCTTGTCGCTGGCCAGCGTAAAGGGTCACAGGCTTCCAAATCAACCCTGGCTCGGTGGATCAAGGAACCAATTCTCGAAGCTTACCGTTCTGCTGGGCTTCCGGTTCCCTCAGGGCTGAAGGCCCATTCTACCAGAGCCGTGGGTGCGTCCTGGGCTTTGAGGCACCGGGCTACGGCTCAGCAGGTGTGTCAGGCGGCTACCTGGTCGAGCCTGCACACTTTCACGAAACACTATCAGGTGCATACCTATGCTTCGGCAGATGCCAGCCTAGGTAGGCGAGTCCTTAAGGCGGCGGTTGCCCACCTGTAGGACGGAGCCGTTCCGGCTCTATTATGAGGTATTATTTACCCACCCAGGGACTGCTTTTGGACGTCCCAATTGTCTGGGTCTCCCAATGGAGTGACAAAGAAGAAGGGAATTTTGTTTACTTACCGTAAATTCCTTTTCTTCTAGCTCCAATTGGGAGACCCAGCACCCGCCCCTGTTTTTTTGTGTACACATGTTGTTCATGTTGAATGGTTTCAGTTCTCCGATATTCCTTCGGATTGAATTTACTTTAAACCAGTTTATAATTTTTTTCCTCCTTCTTGCTTTTGCACCAAAACTGAGGAGCCCGTGGGAGCACGGGGGGTGTATAGGCAGAAGGGGAGGGGCTTTACACTTTTAGTGTAATACTTTGTGCGGCCTCCGGAGGCATAGCCTATACACCCAATTGTCTGGGTCTCCCAATTGGAGCTAGAAGAAAAGGAATTTACGGTAAGTAAACAAAATTCCCTTCTTTTCGGCTCTTTTTATCGAGGTATTCTTTTACCCACCCAGGGACTGCTTTTGGACGTCCCAATTGTCTGGGTCTCCCAATGGAGCGACAAAGAAGAAGGGAATTTTGTTTACTTACCGTAAATTCCTTTTCTTCTAGCTCCTATTGGGAGACCCAGCACCCGCCCCTGTTCCCTTCGGGCTGTTTGTTCTTTTGTGTACACATGTTGTTCATGTTGAATTGTTCTTTTGGTTCATGGTTTTCAGTTCTCTGAACATCCTTCGGATTGAATTTACCTTAGACCAATTTATAAGTTTCCTCCTTCCTGCTTTTGCACCAAAACTGATGAGCCCGTGATGCACGGGAGGGTGTATAGGCAGAGGGGAGGGGTTACACTTTTTAAAGTGTAATACTTTGTGTGGCCTCCGAAGGCAGAAGCTATACACCCAATTGTTTGGGTCTCCCAATAGGAGCTAGAAGAAAAGGAATTTACGGTAAGTAAACAAAATTCCCTTCTTTTCGGTCAATATGGTCATGTGAGGGCTCATTTTTTGCAGAACGAGCTGTACTTTTAAATCCATACGTTTTACCATATAGTGTACTGAAAAACTGCAAAAAATTTCCAAATGTGGAAAAATTGCAAAAAAAAGTGATTGCACTATTGTTTTTGAGAGATTTTATTCACTGTGTTCACTTTATGGTAAAACTGATGTGTCGGTGCGAGTTTGTAGACACCAAACATGTATGACCCCAAACATGTATAGGTTTACTTTAACTTTTATTTAAGGGGTGAAAAAAAAAATGGCATCACATTTTACGTCATATTCCGTGACCCGTAGCGTTCTCATTTTTCGGAATCTATGGCTCTGTGACTGTATTTTTTTTCTTTTTTGCGTCTCAAGCTGATTTTTTTTTAACGGTACCATTTTTCCACAGATGCTACGTTTTGATTACTTGTTGTTGCATTTAGCGCACAATTTGTGGCGACCAAAAAACGTAAATTTTGGCGTTCAGAATTTTTTTTTTGCCACTACGCCGTTTACTGATCAGATTAATTGATTGTATATTTTGATCGGGCATTTCTGAATGCCGCGATACCACATGTGTATATTTTTTTAATTTTTGTTAACCCTCAATGGGGCGAAAAGGGGGTGATTTGAACTTTTTAGGTTTTTTTTAATTGTAAAACTTTTTTTTTTTTCTTTTACTAGTCCCCCTAGGGGACTATATGGATCAGCAATCTGATCGCTCTGCTATATTTGCTGATCACTGCTGCACAGCTGTGAATAGCATTTCATGTCTCACCCAGCTCTCGGCTAGGTGAAACTGAAAGTGACTCATGTTAGCTACAGGCGTCTTCACATGACCCTGTGCTACCATGACAACCACCGGAAGTCACGTTATCACGTCACATGACTTCCGGTATCGGCCTCTAAGTAAATGTTTACCGCCGATGCCATTATAATGGCGCTATCACATATTGACATTGCCATTTAAGCGGTTAAACTGCACGGGAAGATAACGATTCTGCTTCTGCCTAGCAGGTACACATCTCAGCTGTGAAAATTAGCTGAGATGTGCGCCGATTGCTGCAAGCTGCTAGCAGCAGACCCCGTGCAGTAAGGCCGGAGTCACACTTGCGAGAGTCTCGCATTGCATCGCATCACCTGGCATGGCTTGACAGGAGTGGGTCGGCTGCATGTATATCTATGAAACAGACGCTCTAGTCCAGAGAGATGCAGGCTGTGCCGAGTGATGCGATGCAAGACTCGTGCGAGTCTCTTGCTAATGTGACTCCGGCCTAACTAACACTATGACCGCTAGGACGTAAGATTACTGCCCGCAGTCGTTAAAGGGTTAAAAAAATACAATAAAACCTAAAAGTTCAGATCGCCCCCCTTTTCGCCCCATTGAAAATTAAAGGGTTAAAAAATACATATTTGGTATCGCCACGTTCAGAAACGGCCTATCTATCAAAATATAAAATCAATTAATCTGATCGGTAAACTGTGTAGCGGCAAAAAAATTCCAAACGCCAAAACTACGGTACGTTTTTTTTTTTTTTTTTTTTGGTCGCCACAAATTTTGCTCAGAACGTAATAACAGGTGATCAAAATGTAGCATCTGCGCAAAAATGTACCATTTAAAAAATGTCAGCTCGAGACGCAAAAATAAGACGTCACTGAGCCATAGATACAGAAAAATGAAAACGCTATGGGTCGTGGAAAACTTATGCCACTTTTTTCGGACAAACTTCTGTTTTCTTTTAACCCCTTAGATAAAAGTAAACCAATTCATGTTTAGTGCCTACGAACTGACACCAAAGTGAGACATCACAGTGACATGTGAGTTTTACCATATAGTGAACACTGTGAACAAAATCTCAAAAACAATCATGCAATCACTCTTTTTGCAATTTTTCCGCATTTGAATTTTTTTGCCGTTTTTCAGTACACCATATGGTGAAACTCTTGGTTTCATTTAAACGTAGAGCTCGTTCTGCAAAAAAACGAGCCCTTGCATGGCTATATTGACTGAAAAATAAAAGTTAAGTCTCTCTGAAGAATGACAAAAAAAACAAAAACGGAAAACGAAAAATCGTCCGGTTGTGAGGGGGTTAAGGTAGAAAGCCTATTTAGTTAGCATTGCAAAGGTTGAATTTTACTGTTACAATTCAAGGGAAATTGCCAACAGAACTGGCATTCTGTATCTACCGTATGTGAAGGGGAATGAACTGCAGAATATGAAAGATGTTTTATATTTTCCGAAGGCCACTTTGGAAATCTTTCTGTGTCTTCCATATTTGGAGCCACTCCTAGTTTTGACTTACAAATACTGTCTGGGATACTTCCATGTGTAGTGCCTATAGGCCCCATAACGTGTGTTTAGTCCACGTTCTGTATAAAGAGTGTAGTGGAGCTTTACGTGCTTGTGTGCTGTAACAAAAAAATGTGAAGGATTTAAAGAGGTTATCCACTACTTTTACGTCGCCTATATATATATATATAGCCTATGCTTAGCATTGGTCATCACTGTGTGATCGGCCGGTGTCAGACACCCAGTACCCTCACCGATTAGACGTTTTCAGTGCCGGCAGCCAGAAATGCTCAGTTTCGGGGCTGCCCCGTCTTGTGAGAGTGGTTGCAAACGAGTAATGCACATCCACCTCCAATTGAATTGAATTGAATTGAATTGAATTGGAGGCAGATGTGGAGCACTCGGCCGTGACCACTGTCACAAGGAGGGGCAGCCCCGAAACTGAGCATATTTCAGCTGCAGCTGCCAGTGCAGAGGAAGAATGATCGATGGGAGTGCTGGGTGTCAGACCCCGGCCGATCAGACATTGATAACCTGTCCTAAGGATAGGACATCAGTGTAGTGGACAATCCCATTATACTAATGTAATTGTTGAGAACTGCATTTCAATAGAAATCCATATATGCATAAATGAATAAATACAAAACAATTGGACTTTTTTTTTTTTTTTTATAACTAGCTGTAGTACTCGGGCGTTGCCTGGGATAGTGACTGTCTCTCTTCCAGTCTCTGTCTATCTCTTTCTGTGTGTGTGTGTGTGTGTGTGTCTGTGTCTGTCTCTTTCCCTTTCCTTGTGTCTGTCTGTGTGTCAGTCTCTGTCCATGTCTCTGTCTGTATCAGTCTCTCAGTCTGTCTCTCTATCTCTGTCTGCTTCCCACCCCCCCTCTGTCTCCTCACCCCCCCCCCCCTGTCTTTCTGTCTCGCCCTACCCATCCCACCGACATCTTATTACCGCACACATAAGCTTCTTATATTAACTATTTATTTTGTTCCTATAGCAACCAATTACAGCTCCTATTAATAAGCTGTAGCTCCTATCTCCATTGACATTAATGGAGACAGGTGTTTTGGAGAGTAACTGTAAAGCGCAGGGGTTAAATTTTCCTGTCAAAACAGTCTGACGTTCCCTGAGTCACATGGGGTGTCTGTGCAAAATTCTGTGATTGTAAATGTGACGGTGCGAATTCCTTTAGCGGACACACACACACACACACACACACACACACACACACACACACACACACACACACACACACACACACACACACACACACACCCCTTTTATATATTAGATTTTAACAACCTAGCATACTGCGCTCCTACATGTGCTTATATTTACCTTGCTACAAATGCCATCCCTCTAATCCTTTTTGGTAGGCTTTTTCTTGTTTGTTTGTTTGTTTTTTCTCATCCGGTTTATAAAAATACTAAAATATTTAACCAAAATTCTTTTGTCTTTCAGATAATGTACCATCACCGTGACCGGATGTCAGCGTCTCAAGGGATTGGTTTATTTGTGGAGAGAACCAATATTTGTAAATTCTATTACAATAAATTGCTTACCTGGAATGATTGTATAGCTGTGCAGCTGTGTGTCGCTTTATTCAAGTCTATGCTAAGCTTTAACAGTTCAAACATGAATCAAACTTCTTCTATAGTCTCGCATCCAGAGATCATGACCTGTCATTAAAGGGAGTTTGTCAGCAATTCCCACTCCCAATTATTTAAATGTGCATGTAGTTATTTCAGAAACAAGTCCAGCAAAACCTTTACATGGCCAAGTCCGTTCCTGAGAAATTCTGTTTGAATTGATATACAAATGGCTATTCCAGCTCTATTCCCTGCCCAGTGACCCCTTTTCCTTGACTGACAGCTCCTTTTGCCTGAAGTCACACAATAAAGGCTGTCAGTCAAGCAAAAGGAGGTGGTGTGGGAGGGGAATAGAACTGGAGTGACAGAGGCTTCAGATCTACAAATAACTTTTAAGTCACATTTGGGTTGTGAAATACTGCTGACAAATTCCTTTTTAAAGGGCTTGTCTATGACTTGGGAAAAATTCCCTTTAAAAATCAATGTTTCCGCCAATTGAATTAATAGCCATACTCCTGACCGGTGCCGATCCAGCAGTGTCGGCACTGGCTTACAAGGGGCTCGCGTGACCTACCACATCATTCCTGCAGCCAAACAGCAGCCGCTTCACTCTCCCCTCCTTCAGACAAATCAGACATCTGGGCAGCCACAGATTTGACTTCACCCGGATGTAAATTACATCCAAGGAGGGGGAGAATGAAGTGGCCACAGAGATCCTGTGACATAGCTGTGTCACCCGAGCCTGGGAGAGCCAGTGCTGACACCGCTGGAACAGCAACATATGTGACAATGGCTGCTTTTATTTTACTTACTGGAAATGTAGCTATTTAGAAGGGGTGGTCTGAGTAGTGGTCAATCCCTCTTTAAAGCTATTCTTTATCCTACAATGATGTTATTGCACTAGGGTTTGGCATCACAGGGTCTGACTGATAAAACAGTACCAAACCTGAGAAGTAAAACCTTGCAGTGCAGATTAAGAGTGAGGACGTGAGCAGCAGTTTCCCCGCACGGTGGCAGCAACTACATTCAAACTGCATCTACTTCATTTTGGAGATTGTTGATGTTCCCAAGGGTTAGCCCCACCACAGATCATAACGTTACGACCCTTCCCTGTGATACGCCTTTAATGTTGGAGATGGATATCCATCTTTGGGACCCCACTTGCTAAGTTCTCTATGTACGGAAATAACAGCCCATGCAGCGTTTCGGAGGAGCTAGGTCTCTTCCTAAAGATTTTAGTAAAACCTAGTGTTGTCGCTTGATGTACATCCTCTTTTTAAAATTTGGCTTCTACTCATCGCCACTCATTAGTTGTAGTTGGATTCCAGCTACTTTCGCCTTATTATTTTTGAACATCTCTAATTTCTGTTGGACCATGGGTACCACCTATTTGGATCAGACATGATAGTACCAAGCATCACCTGTTAGGATCTTTGATCTGTCGTTCTTCGGTCGCTGCAGGCTTCAATAAGGATATTCACCGCTCTGTGATTTGCTTCTGCTCCTGGTTTTGCCTTTCAAATAAAAATGCAAAATGCTGTGTAAACATGAACTCGGGCCAATTAAAGAGGGCCATCTCGTTGACCTAATTTTAAGACATTTTGGCTGCTTATTTCAATATTGTCCCTTGGACTATCACCTTATGCAGGTATATTAAGGCAGTGTTCATATGGCAGTATTCAGCATCATTATTTTACATAAAAAATAAAAAAAATAAAAGAATCGAAATACCAGCAATGGTAGAAATCTTTTAGGCTGGTTTCACATCTCCAGAAAATTAGAAAAAGTAGTTCAGCTCACCATTCCTATAGTCCAGATCAGGATCGGTGTGGTGCACGGAGCTGCCCTGGCCTCAGGCAGAACAGACAAGCAAAATAGAGTATCATCTCCAGCACTTCAAAGAAGGTTAAAAAATATTTATTGAAGTTCTAATAAAAAAGATCTATCGATGATGAAAACAAATAAGTGGGACACATTAAGAGAAATCTGACATGTTTTGGCTGGTGGTGCCTTATTCCAGGATGCTTCATTCACAACCGCATGTGTCCGCATGGTGTCGTACTTCCATTGTAAATTAATGTAACTGTACTTCATTTGTTCCGGATCCGGCTTCCGGCAAAATACCGGAGATGTGAAACCGGTCTTATCTACCAACCAAACACTTCTGTGTGAAAGTGATCCATCTATGTACACTGTAAAATAGAGTTAGGCTATGTGACCTCGGGACTATGTACCTGTGGATATATCCGCAGGTTTCCCGCAGCTGATCCCCGGACTCCGCAGTAATCCATAGTGCCGGGATTCCAGCGAAATACTGCGGTAAACCTGCGGACATTCGTACGACTTACCTGCTGAAGTTCCGGCCTCTATCTCCATAGTGGAGGGCCGGGATTTCAGCAGATATTTCCGCAGGAATAATTGACGTGCAATTACGTGCGGCTGCGGGAAATCCGCAGCCGCACATACCGCAGCATGGACACAGCACTCCCCATGTCCCATAGGGTAACATGGCGAGTGTCTGTACTTACTACAACCTGCGTATTTATCTAGAAACTCCAGATAAATCCGCAGGTTTTCCGCGGCAAAATCCGCAGGTACAGAGTCCCGTGGGCACATGGCCTAAGAAGGCACCTAAAAGCTCACAGGGGCTGTAGATCTATGTGCTCCACTTCAGAAAAGAGAACGAAAGCCAAAGTCTAGCTATAATGTATTTGTGATCAATTTATTTCTGTGGGACGCTACAAAAAGTCACTATAATACATTTGGACTTTATGCTGAAACAAGTTAGGCAGATTGTAGTCACTAATGATAAACAAGTACTACGATGATTGGAGGCTAGGTACTCAAAATTAGCAGGTTAGATGCTCTTACGGGCTCAACTTGAATACTGAGTACAATAGAAGTCAATGGGAAACTCAAGGATTTTTCTGAAAGATCTTCTGGAAAAATGCTCATGTTTCAATTTATTTCCATTATGCTTGGTAAATGAGTAATGACTTACTCAAGTACCAAGCCCCTGAGCATGGTAGTGCGAGTAATGACTTACTCAAGTACCGAGCCCCTGAGCATGGTAGTGCGAGTAATGACCTACTCAAGTCCCGATCATGGTAGTGCTTGCTCATCACTATTAATCACTTTGTATAAAACAGCAATTCAACTTCATGAAAACAAAGTTTAAATTCACATCCACATGTGACCTGCTATCGCCATAAAATGACAGATTGTAGGGAGCAGAAACCAACTAAATTTATACAGTGACCGTCTCTTCATATTATGGGATGCGCTCCCTATAGAATGCAAGGGCTTCAATCACAGAAGTAGGCAAGGAGCAACATAACAACCACAAAGGGTTGGGGGTGGGGGTTTTGCCTTAAAAAAAAAAAATCACAAGTAAAATCCTGAATATGGCCTAATTTATCCCTATTTTAGTTGTGATTTGTTTTATCTGCAGTCTAATGTGTTGGAACGTGTGCTTATTAGTCTGAGCTTATTAAGTATGCTCTCTTTTGTGGACCAACTGGGAGAGGAAAAATTTTTTTTTTTTATCTTTGTGGCTAAAACTTGTCCACTTTTAATTGTTTTTTGTTTTTTTAATAGAAAATCACATAGTACTCAGATGCCATGCGTGTTATTTGAGTGTTATCTCTTATGTATAATTTGTAGGAGTAGATTGGAAACTTTCTTTTCGTGTGACACTACTGTTAGGCACATTAATAGTAGAAGTGTACACCGGAACAAAAAAATAACACATCAAAATCAATCTGAATCAGAGCTTTATGGCGCCTTTTAAAGATGTTGCCTACAACATTGCTGTTGTTGGTGCACGTAATTCTGTCTTAATTAAAATAGCGCCAAAATCTGCGCATGAGCGTACCATGATCTCTGGCGCCATTTTATTGAAGACACTGTGATCAAGTCAAGACTGAGATGTATTGGCACAGATTTTTTTTTTTTTTTTACATCTGCGCACGCGCCCCTGCCGCGGTAAGTCCTCACAGCAGTGTCTTCGATTCAATGGTGCCAGAGATTGCAGTACACGCAGGCAGGAACTTTGTTGATACTTTAATGAAGGCAGAATTAGAGTGGCAATGCGCTCAAGCCACCAAGAGCAGCAGTGGTGGCTCAATATTCAAATAAAAGGGGGCAAGCCCGGAGGAGGATGACGGAGGTGGAATACACGCCGAGGACCAGACCCACAAAGGCCCAGCCCCGTTGCACCTGTTAAAGTGCGGTGTCTTTCAGCAACTTTGATTGAAGATTTTTCCGCAACCAAGCATTGGATCTTTCTATAACCGGTATGGCTGGATGCAGCTTCTTACTGCTAGTATAGCACTGCCTTTAGTTCATACAGAAAAATCCTGGTGGTTGGTTCTCTTTAATGACAAAATTCACAACAGATGTTTGATCCATGAATCGCCCAATAAATTTTCAGGGTTCAATTAGAATTGGTATTTAAACAGTCCTCCTCATGCTGTTCACACTTTGACTTCATGAGGCCAAGACGACTTCTAACAATTGTGAACAATGCCCTTTGGAACCGGATGATGGATGGATGGAACCACACAACTCCAGGCACATTTAAGGGAGGTGACAAAAACACAAGTGTTAAGTCATACCATGCAAAACTGTTTACATCAGCATGGTCTGCGTGCTAGACGACCTGCAATGGTACCTGACCATACCACACCAGGCACATGCTTTATTGTCTTGCTGGACGAGGGACCAGTGGGCCTCTGCTGTTCACTGAAGAAAATCAATTCACGCTCAGCAGAAATGATGGCCACCAATGGTGTTGGAGACGTGAAGGAGAGCACTATGTATCAGCCCCTGTTGTCAACAGACGAGCCTTTGGTGATGGTTGTGTTACCATGTGGGCAGGTGTATCTAGACACTACAGAACAGCCCTACACTTTGTGAGTTTTACAGTGACGAGCTCCTACTACTTGAATAATATCATTAATCCAGTTATGGTGCCTCTGCATGAACAACACAGGCCTAATTTAATCTCCTAAATTAATGCTCCAACTCATCGAGGTCACAAAATTAGGAACCGACTGCTGGAAATTGGGGTACCTCAAGTGGAGTGGCCTGCATTTTCTCCAGACTTGGATCCCATAGAAAACCTAAGGGATCAGCTGAGTTGCCGTATAGAGGCTCGTAGTTTTGTAACCCAGAACCTCAAGGACCTGAGGGCCACCCTTCAAGAACAGTGGGATGCCATGTTTCAATTAATTTTTGAGATGAGGAAATCACCCTTGCATACTTCTACTTAAATGCCTCACCTTCATAATAAAATATCATTGCAGAGTGAACTTTCTGTGTTTTACATTAATTTCACCCTAAAGCTAAATATTCGGAACTTTTTGAGAGCAGTGTATCTTGTTACTCGCAAGGAATCTAACCTGGGGAAGCTGAGTGACAATCCAAACGCGGACACAAGGCTGTGTTCATTGGGCGCCAATGGAGCCCTCTTATACTCCTATATAGCATCTCCAGTATTAGTTTAGAACGGGTGGGGAACCTTTTTTCTGTCGGGGGCCATTTGAAAATTTGTACCATCATTCAGGGGCCGCACAACTTGAAAACTGCCCTACCATATTTGGTCAAACAACTCACGGTGGCGGCTGGAGCTGCTTTTCTTTGGTACGGCTGTGATATTAGGCGATATTGATCTTCTTGCTTCTCACAACTGCTTTACCAGGTTTCTGTCAGCTTGGACTGCTGAGGGCATATACATCACAGGAGATGCTGGGGGCATATGCATCACAGGAAACGCTGGGGGCATGTACATCACAGAAGACGCTGGGGCATATACATCACAGGAGAGGCTGGGGGCATATACATCACAGGAGATGCTGGGGCATATACATCACAGGGGAGGGCTGGGAGGAATATGTATCACTGGGAGGCTGGGGTTCATAGACCTCACCGTAGACATTGAGGGCATATACATCACTGGGGAGGGCTGGGAGAAATAAAAATCATGAGGGAAGCTGGGGGGCATAATCATCACCAGGGGTACAGACATCACTGGTGGTATATACATCACTAGAAGGCACAGACCTAGTTGGAAGTCACAAACATCCCTGGTGGCATATACAGCATTGGGAGGGGGGGCACACAGCCCTGAGGAGACTAGAGGGGCACACACAGAGGCCTGGAGAGGCTGGAGGTGCACATACACAGAGGCCTGGGGAGGCCAGAGGGGCACACACAGAGGCCTGGGGAGGCTACATGGCCACACACAGAAGCATGTGGAGGCTGCAGGGGCACACACAGATGCTTGGGAGGCTGCAGGGGCACACACAGAGGCCTGGGGGGCAGACACAGAGACCTGGGGAGGCTGCAGTGGCACAAACAAAGGCTTGAGGTGGCTGAAAGGGCACACACAGAGGCCTGAGGCGGGAGGGGCACACATAAAGGCCTTGGGAGGCTGCAGGGGCACACACAGAAGCCTGGGGAGGCTGCAAGGTCACATACAGAAGCCTGCTGAGGCTTCAAGAGCACACACAGATGCCTGGGATGCTGCAGGGGCACATACAGTGGCCTGGGGAGGCTGCAGTGACACACACAGAGGCCTTGGGAGGCTGCAGGGGCACACACAGAGGCCTGTGGAGGCTGGAGGGGCACACACAAAGGCCTGGGGTAGATGGAGGGGCACAAACAGCCCTGAGGAGGCTCGAGGGACACACACAGAGGCCTGGGGAGGCTGGAGGGGCACAAACAGAGGCCTGAGGAGGCTGGAGCGGCACAAACAGAGGCCTGAGGAGGCTGGAGCGGCACACACAGAGGCCTGGGGAGGCTGCAGGGACACACACAGAATCCTGCAGAGGCTGCAGGGGCACACACAGATGTCTGGGAGGCTGCCGGGGCACATACAGAGGCACTGAGAGGCTGCAGGAGCACACACAGAGGCCTGAGGAGGCTGGAGGGGCACATATAAAGGCTTGAGGTGGCTGAAAGGGCACACACAGAGGCCTGAGGAGCCGGGAGGGGCAGACACAAAGGCCTTGGGAGGCTGCAGGGGCACACACAGAAGCCTGGGGAGGCTGCAAGGGCACACACACAAGCCTGCTGAGGCATCAAGAGCACACACAGATGCCTGGGATGCTGCAGGGGCACATACAGTGGCTTGGGGAGGCTGCAGTGACACACACAGAGGCCTGGCAAGGCTGGAGGGGCACACACAAAGGCCTGAGGAAGCTGGAGGGGCACACACAGCCCTGAGAAGGCTGGAGGGGCACACATAGAGGTCTGGGGAGGCTGCAGGGACACAGACAGAAGCCTGGGGAGGCTGCAGGGGCACACACAGAATCCTGCAGAGGCTGCAGGGGCACACACAGATGTCTGGGAGGCTGCAGGGGCACATACAAAGGCACTGAGAGGCTGCTTGAGCACACACATAGGCCTGGGGAAGCTGCAGGGGCACACACAGAGGCCTGGGGAGGCTGTAGGGGCACACACAGAGCCCTGGTGAGGCTGCAGGCGCACAGACAGAGGCCTGGGGGCACAAACAAAGCTCGGGGACACTGGGGCAGCTGCTCTTCTTCTGTGGGAGGAGAGGGCATTGTAGGCTTACCCCACGCACAAAGTATTCCTCCAGTGTATGCACGGTTGAGCCTAGAATGTATGGGCTCCTTCTAGGTTGGTGGGCGTGCATTGCGTAGGGTTTAAAGAGCCAGCAATATGCGGCTGCCACCCGAGCACTGATGTACATTGGAATCTGCACGGGGGCCGCAGAAAAGGTCATCGCAGGCTGCATACGGCCCTTGGGCCAGAGGTTCCCCACCCGTGGTTTAGAAAAACATGGTGCACAGTAGCAGCCTCTTCTAATCTCAGCACTCCTGGGATGGTCAGTATTAGATTAGAAAGGCATATACTGCAGTGTATGGCCTCTTCTAACCTCAGTACCCTTGGTATCTTTTGTATTATAACAGAAAGACAGAGAGGACAGGAATGTGAGCAGCCTCATCTAATCTCAGCACTCCTGATATCTCCAATTTTAAATCAGAAAAAAAGGCTGGACAGCAGTGTGAACAGCCTCTTCTTACATCAGCACTGCAAGTATCTCCAGCATAGATAGGCAGGTTAGACAACAGAAAGAACAGTCTCTTCTTACCTGAGCATTAGCCCTGGTATCTACAGTATTAGATTAGAGAGACATGTTGGTCAGCAGTATGACCATCTACTTTTTATCAGCACTTCTGGTATCTCCAGTATCTGATCATAAAGACATGCTGGCCATCAGTGTGATCAGCGTCTTCTTACCTCAGTATCTTTAGTACCTCAAGTATATTATCATAAAGACAAGATGGACAGCAGTGTGAACAGCATCTTCTTACCTCAGTAGTCCAGTATTAGATCAGAAAGACAAGGTGGACAGCAGTGTGAGCATCCTCTTCCTACTTGAATTGTAAAGCACTGTGGATTATGTCAGCACTATATAAATAAAAATTATTATTACCTCACATCCCATGGCATCTCTAATATTGGATAAGAAAGAGAAGTTGGATAGCAGTGTGAGCAGCCCTTTCTTACCTTTGCACCCTAGGTATCGCCAGTATAAGATACGACAGACAATATGGACAACAGTGTAAGTGGCTTCATACCTCAGCATCCCTGGTATCTCCAGTATTAGATCAACTGAGTGCACAACAGTGTGAGCAGCCTCTTCTTACCTCATCACCCTGATATCTCTAGTATTAAATCTCATAGACAGGGTTAACAGCAGTGTGAGCAGCTTCATTTTAGCAGCACCTTTAATGTCTCCAGTATAATATCATAAAAACAAGATGGACAACAATGTGAGCAGTCTCTTCTTAGCTTAACATGCCAGTATCTCCAGTATTATATCAGAACGACAGCGTGGACAGCAGTGTGAGTGGCTTCCTCTTATCTTAGCAGCTCTGGTATTTGCAGTATTGGATCATAAAGACAGGGTGGACAGCAATGTAAGCAGCCTCTTTTTATCAGCACCTCTGATATCTCCAGTATAATATTTTAAAGACAAGAAGGACAGCAGTGTGAGCAATCTGTTTGTACCTCATCACCCTATCTCCAGTATAAAAACTCATAGACAGTGTTAGCAGCTTCTTCTTTATCAGCCAGCACCTCTGGAGATGAGCGGACTAGTTGATGTTCGGGTTCAGCTGGACTGTAGATTAAGTTCTGCTCTGGACCCAGACTTGACCTGAACCCTATTGGAAGTCACTGATTGGGCAGTTTGGGTCTCTGCCCATATGCAGCCAGCCATAAACAGAGCACTTCAGGCATAGGGGCACACATAAGATTACTTGCATTAGCATACGTAAAGCACCCAAACCTGAACACTAATTTTTTCTTTTAAGTTTGTATACGGTACGAGCAGCAAACTTTAGAGTTCGTGTCCGCTCTGCTCTACTCACCTCCAGTGGTGGCACTATTCTAGCAGTGTCAGCACTGCCTCTCCCGCTACTCACATGACATAATGTCACAGGATCCCTGCAGCCAATCAGCGCCGGCTTCACTTTCCCCTTCTTCAGAAAAATCCGACTTCCAGAGGAAGTAGCAGAGTATAGGCAGCGTTCAATTCATTTGGATTTCTGATTTGTCTGCAGGAGGGGAAAGTGAAGCCGGCACTAATTGGCTGCAGGGATCCTGTGACATTATGTCATGTGAGCTCCGGGAGAGGCATTGCTGACATCACTAGAACCATGCTGGCACCGAAGGGGAGTATGGGTGATATTGTTTTACTGGGGGAAAACATAACGATTGAGAAAGGGGTGGTCCAAGTAATGGACAGATCCAGCATGGACCCATAGACGGGCGTCCAGTGCCCCCACCCTAGATATGCCCCCACAGTCCCCACCCTGCATGTGCCCATACCTAGATATGCCCCTACAGTCCCCACCCTGGATGTGCCCCATCCTTCCTACAGTCCTCACCCTGGATGTGCCCCACTCTTCCTACAGTCCTCACCCTGGATGTGCCCCACTCTTCCTACAGTCCTCACCCTGGATGTGCCCCGTCCTTCCTACAGTCCTCACCCTGGATGTGCCCCATCCTTCCTACAGTCCCTACCCTGGATGTGCCCCACCCTTCCTACAGTCCCTACCCTGGTTGTGCCCCATCCTTCCTACAGTCCTCACCCTGGATGTGCCCCACCCTTCCTACAGTCCTCACCCTGGATGTGCCCCATCCTTCCTACAGTCCTCACCCTGGATGTGCCCCATCCTTCCTACAGTCCTCACCCTGGATGTGCCCCATCCTTCCTACAGTCCCTACTCTGGATGTGCCCCATCCATCCTTCCTACAGTCCCTACTCTGGATGTGCCCCATCCATCCTTCCTACAGTCCCTACCCTGGATGTGCCCCACCCTTCCTACAGTCCCTAACCTGGTTGTGCCCCATCCTTCCTACAGTCCCTACCCTGGATGTGCCCCATCCTTCCTACAGTCCCTACCCTGGATGTGCCCCATCCACCCTTCCTACAGTCCCTACCCTGGATGTGCCCCATCCTTCCTACAGTCCCTACCCTGGATGTGCCCCATCCATCCTTCCTACAGTCCCTACCCTGGATGTGCCCCACCCTTCCTACAGTCCCTACCCTGGTTGTGCCCCATCCTTCCTACAGTCCCTACCCTGGATGTGCCCCATCCTTCCTACAGTCCCCACCCTGGTTGTGCCCCATCCATCCTTACTATGGTCCCTACCCACCATCCCCACAGTCCCAGTCCCTATTGTACACTTGCTTTGGCAAAACTAATTTGTATTTGGTCCTGCCAATAAAGCTTATTTGATTTGACCTGCAGGTGCCCGGGAGACCTGTATACTGTATACACGGCAGCACAGTGGGATCTGCTGATCTGGGGCAACACTGTGCCACGAACAAGCTCGAAATCTAGGAGAAAGGATTAGTAAGTACACCAGTCCCACCAGGCATAACCGGGGATCTATTCATTGCGTATTCTGGAGGCAGATATAATGGACTTCTGGGAGGCTTCTAGTTCTCCCTCTTCCGTGTATTCCCGGTGTCACTGCCTTATATCTGCGGGATGGGGAAGTGATGGAGGGTCTCAGCATAGACAGCTGCAGTATGAGTGCGCGGAGGCTCCGGATACTTTGCAGAACCAGTCAGTTCTTTACGTCCTATATCTGGTATTTTGCCCTGAACCAAAATGGTGACCAGCAGCCGAAGCGTGAAGTGCACGGGCCTCCCCCCGCTATAACTCCTCCCGGCAGCACTCACTGATGCCAGAGCAACAGATTCAGGCAGGAAGTTGCTGATCGACCAGCTCCGGGATGGATTGGCGAGGACTGCTGCCTGTGCTAAGCGGCGACAAGAGCGAAGGCCAAGATGGCGGCACGGGCAAGAGCGCGGAAGGGGCCGTGCGGATAACCGAGCGGAAAGCGGAGAGCCCGAGGCGCCTGCGCGTGTGATGGCAGCGGGATAAGTCGGGATGTGTGAGAGCTACTCGCGCTCGCTGCTGCGGGTGTCGGTGGCGCAGATCTGCCAAGCCCTGGGCTGGGACTCCGTGCAGGTCACCGCCTGCGACCTGCTCACCGATGTCCTGCATAGGTACCTGCAGCAGCTGTGCCGGGGAGCCCGCCGCTACTCCGAGCTGTGTGAGTACCCGCGGCTGAGCACCGGGCGTGCTGCTGGAGGGGCACAAGTGGCTCCACTGCTCTGGGCACCATATGCTGGCACAGCCTGGTGCGGTCTGTAGGGAGGCACACCGAGAGATGCATGATCCGAGGATGGCATGTGCCAGCTGGGGGAGGACATCAGGGGTGAGGCTGCTGGTATGGGCTAGCTGTGAGAGGGCATCAGGGATGAGGCTGCTGGTATGGGCTAGCTGTGAGAGGGCATCAGGGGTGAGGCTGCTGGTATGTGCCAGCTGTGAGAGGGCATCAGGGGTGAGGCTGCTGGTATGTGCCAGCTGTGAGAGGGCATCAGGGGTGAGGCTGCTGGTATGTGCCAGCTGTGAGAGGGCATCAGGGGTGAGGCTGCTGGTATGTGCCAGCTGTGAGAGGGCATCAGGGGTGAGGCTGCTGGTATGGGCCAGCTGTGAGAGGGCATCAGGGGTGAGGCTGCTGGTATGGGCTAGCTGTGAGAGGGCATCAGGGGTGAGGCTGCTGGTATGGGCCAGCTGTGAGAGGGCATCAGGGATGAGGCTGCTGGTATGTGCCAGCTGTGAGAGGGCATCAGGGATGAGGCTGCTGGTATGGGCCAGCTGGGAGAGGGCATCAGGGATGAGGCTGCTGGTATGGGCTAGCTGTGAGAGGGCATCAGGGGTGAGGCTGCTGGTATGGGCCAGCTGTGAGAGGGCATCAGGGATGAGGCTGCTGGTATGTGCCAGCTGTGAGAGGGCATCAGGGATGAGGCTGCTGGTATGGGCCAGCTGTGAGAGGGCATCAGGGATGAGGCTGCTGGTATGGGCCAGCTGTGAGAGGGCATCAGGGATGAGGCTGCTGGTATGGGCCAGCTGTGAGAGGGCATCAGGGGTGAGGCTGCTGGTATGGGCCAGCTGTGAGAGGGCATCAGGGGTGAGGCTGCTGGTATGGGCCAGCTGTGAGAGGGCATCAGGGATGAGGCTGCTGGTATGGGCCAGCTGTGAGAGGGCATCAGGTGTGAGGCTGCTGGTATGGGCCAGCTGTGAGAGGGCATCAGGGGTGAGGCTGCTGGTATGGGCCAGCTGTGAGAGGGCATCAGGGATGAGGCTGCTGGTATGGGCTAGCTGTGAGAGGGCATCAGGGGTGAGGCTGCTGGTATGGGCCAGCTGTGAGAGGGCATCAGGGATGAGGCTGCTGGTATGGGCCAGCTGTGAGAGGGCATCAGGGATGAGGCTGCTGGTATGGGCAAGCTGTGAGAGGGCATCAGGGATGAGGCTGCTGGTATGGGCAAGCTGTGAGAGGGCATCAGGGATGAGGCTGCTGGTATGGGCCAGCTGTGAGAGGGCATCAGGGATGAGGCTGCTGGTATGGGCCAGCTGTGAGAGGGCATCAGGGATGAGGCTGCTGGTATGGGCTAGCTGTGAGAGGGCATCGGGGGGTGAGGCTGCTGGTATGTGCCAGCTGGGAGAGGGCATCAGGGATGAGGCTGCTGGTATGGGCTAGCTGGGAGAGGGCATCAGGGATGAGGCTGCTGGTATGGGCTAGCTGTGAGAGGGCATCAGGGGTGAGGCTGCTGGTATGGGCCAGCTGTGAGAGGGCATCAGGGATGAGGCTGCTGGTATGGGCTAGCTGTGAGAGGGCATCGGGGGGTGAGGCTGCTGGTATGTGCCAGCTGGGAGAGGGCATCAGGGATGAGGCTGCTGGTATGGGCTAGCTGTGAGAGGGCATCGGGGGGTGAGGCTGCTGGTATGTGCCAGCTGGGAGAGGGCATCAGGTGTGAGGCTGCTGGTATGTGCCAGCTGGGAGAGGGCATCAGGGATGAGGCTGCTGGTATGTGCCAGCTGGGGGAGGACATCAGGGGTGAGGCTGCTGGTATGGGCCAGCTGTGAGAGGGCATCAGGGGTGAGGCTGCTGGTATGGGCCAGCTGTGAGAGGGCATCAGGGGTGAGGCTGCTGGTATGGGCCAGCTGTGAGAGGGCATCAGGGGTGAGGCTGCTGGTATGGGCCAGCTGTGAGAGGGCATCAGGGGTGAGGCTGCTGGTATGGGCCAGCTGTGAGAGGGCATCAGGGGTGAGGCTGCTGGTATGGGCCAGCTGTGAGAGGGCATCAGGGGTGAGGCTGCTGGTATGGGCCAGCTGTGAGAGGGCATCAGGGGTGAGGCTGCTGGTATGGGCTAGCTGTGAGAGGGCATCAGGGGTGAGGCTGCTGGTATGGACCAGCTGTGAGAGGGCATCAGGGGTGAGGCTGCTGGTATGTGCCAGCTGTGAGAGGGCATCAGGGGTGAGGCTGCTGGTATGTGCCAGCTGTGAGAGGGCATCAGGGGTGAGGCTGCTGGTATGGGCCAGCTGTGAGAGGGCATCAGGGGTGAGGCTGCTGGTATGGGCCAGCTGTGAGAGGGCATCAGGGATGAGGCTGCTGGTATGTGCCAGCTGTGAGAGGGCATCAGGGGTGAGGCTGCTGGTATGTGCCAGCTGTGAGAGGGCATCAGGGATGAGGCTGCTGGTATGGGCCAGCTGTGAGAGGGCATCAGGGATGAGGCTGCTGGTATGGGCCAGCTGTGAGAGGGCATCAGGGATGAGGCTGCTGGTATGGGCCAGCTGTGAGAGGGCATCAGGGATGAGGCTGCTGGTATGGGCCAGCTGTGAGAGGGCATCAGGGATGAGGCTGCTGGTATGGGCCAGCTGTGAGAGGGCATCAGGGATGAGGCTGCTGGTATGTGCCAGCTGTGAGAGGGCATCAGGGGTGAGGCTGCTGGTATGTGCCAGCTGTGAGAGGGCATCAGGGGTGAGGCTGCTGGTATGGGCCAGCTGTGAGAGGGCATCAGGGATGAGGCTGCTGGTATGGGCCAGCTGTGAGAGGGCATCAGGGATGAGGCTGCTGGTATGGGCCAGCTGTGAGAGGGCATCAGGGGTGAGGCTGCTGGTATGGGCCAGCTGTGAGAGGGCATCAGGGGTGAGGCTGCTGGTATGGGCCAGCTGTGAGAGGGCATCAGGGATGAGGCTGCTGGTATGTGCCAGCTGTGAGCGGGCATCGGGGATGAGGCTGCTGGTATGGGCCAGCTGTGAGCGGGCATCGGGGGGTGAGGCTGCTGGTATGGGCCAGCTGTGAGAGGGCATCAGGGGTGAGGCTGCTGGTATGGGCCAGCTGTGAGAGGGCATCAGGGGTGAGGCTGCTGGTATGGGCCAGCTGTGAGAGGGCATCAGGTGTGAGGCTGCTGGTATGGGCTAGCTGTGAGAGGGCATCGGGGGGTGAGGCTGCTGGTATGTGCCAGCTGTGAGAGGGCATCAGGTGTGAGGCTGCTGGTATGTGCCAGCTGTGAGAGGGCATCAGGGATGAGGCTGCTGGTATGTGCCAGCTGGGGGAGGACATCAGGGGTGAGGCTGCTGGTATGGGCCAGCTGTGAGAGGGCATCAGGGATGAGGATGCTGGTATTGGCCAGCTGTGAGAGGGCGTCAGGTGTGAGGCTGCTGGCATGGGCCAACTGTGAGCGGGCTTTGGATAACGAGGGTGCTGGCATGGGCCAACTGTGAGAGGGCATCAGGTGTGAGGCTGCTGGTATGGGCTAGCTGGGAGAGGGCATCAGGTGTGAGGCTGCTGGTATGTGCCAGCTGGGAGAGGGCATCGGGGTGTGAGGCTGCTGGTATGTGCCAGCTGGGAGAGGGCATCGGGGGGTGAGGCTGCTGGTATGTGCCAGCTGGGAGAGGGCATCGGGGGGTGAGGCTGCTGGTATGTGCCAGCTGGGAGAGGGCATCGGGGGGTGAGGCTGCTGGTATGTGCCAGCTGGGAGAGGGCATCGGGGGGTGAGGCTGCTGGTATGTGCCAGCTGGGAGAGGGCATCGGGGGGTGAGGCTGCTGGTATGTGCCAGCTGGGAGAGGGCATCGGGCGGTGAGGCTGCTGGTATGTGCCAGCTGGGAGAGGGCATCGGGGGGTGAGGCTGCTGGTATGTGCCAGCTGGGAGAGGGCATCGGGGGGTGAGGCTGCTGGTATGTGCCAGCTGGGAGAGGGCATCGGGGGGTGAGGCTGCTGGTATGTGCCAGCTGGGAGAGGGCATCGGGGGGTGAGGCTGCTGGTATGTGCCAGCTGGGAGAGGGCATCGGGGGGTGAGGCTGCTGGTATGTGCCAGCTGGGAGAGGGCATCGGGGGGTGAGGCTGCTGGTATGGGCCAACTGTGAGTGCTATCATGGATGAGGCTGCTGGAAGGTGCCAGTCATAAGTGGGTATCAGGTAGGAGGCTGCTGGCATGGGCCAACTGTGAGTGGGCATTGGGGGTGAGTTCTTGGCATGTGTCCTCTGAGGGTGAATGCTCCTGTTGCCTATAGTAACAAGTCCATACTATTCTATTTACCGAGCTGGGGAAGATTGGAAATTATTGTTGGGTTGCTATGGGCAACTGGCCCACTTTTCTCTGATTTCTAGTACATGGCTATATGCATCAATGTGACAGACTTTACAGGGGTATACCATGTAATTAAGGGACGCATTATGCTGTTGCTTAAAGGATTTGTCCCTTTTCAGCAAATTCCAATAGCTGCACATGTTTTGTAATCGAACCACAGTTTACTCACCCTCCCCAGGTCCAGCGCTGAGTTCTTTCTGCTCATAGGGTCTGTTTTCTGCGTTGCTGATGTCATGATGATGGCACTGCAGCTAATCAGTGAGCTCGGTGTCTATCAGCATGTTTTTCCGTCACGGCAGGGAGAGCCACTACTCTCACTGACCAATGCAGCAGGAAATGCTGGATCCCAGGAGCAGCGGCACAGACCAGTGTTGGACCTGACAAGGATGAGTGATGCACATTTATTAAATAAACTGGAGCTGGAGCACAGGGATGGTGTAATAGGTTATAAGCTCTTTAGGGCTCGCTCACACTGGTGTATAGTGCAGAGGAAAGCAATGCGGGAAAATCTCACAGTACGCTTGGCCCAATGTTACTCAATGAGGCAGAGAAGACCTGTGACTTGTTTTGCTCATGGTGAATTGGCTGAGGAGAGAATCTGAGCATGCCATGATTGGCAGCGTTCTCAGATCACTCACACCCATACAAGTCTATGATGGAGAAATGAATCCATCTTCTCACCTATGCTTTTTTTTTTTTTTTCCTTGCATGTGAGAGAATTGTAGCACGGTATAAGGACACTCAGCTCACACTCGCAGCAGAGTACGAGCCAAGGGTGATTAGAGTATCTCATCAGATTCTCTCACATCTCAATATATGCTATAGTGACTCCGGCCTAAATGTAAAATGAGCACTTTGTTGTTTTTCTCCATTCACTTATTAAAAATCATCACTATTTTCAAGAACAGAGGGATTATTAATTTTGTTTACAGCTTGTTGCCTTGGTTACCGACCAGCTCTACAGTCTATCTACAGTGGTCGATCTTCTAGGCAAGGTGCAGTGCTTAAATGCTTTTACACAGATATACAGTGCCTTGCGAAAGTATTCGGCCCACTTGAATTTTTCAACCATTTCCAAGATTTCAGGCTTCAAACATAAAGATAAAAATGTTAATGTTATGGTGAGGAATCAACAACAAGTGGGACACAATTGTGAAGTTGAATGAAATTTATTGCTTGTTTTAAATTAAAAAAAAAAAAAATTAACTGAAAAGTGGGGCGTGCAATAATATTTGGCCCCTTTACTTTCAGTGCAGCAAAGTCGCTCCAGAAATTAATTGAGGATCTCTGAATGATCCAGTGTTGTCCTAAATAACTGATGATGATAAATATAAGCCTCCTGTGTGTAATCAAGTCTCCGTATAAATGCACCTGCTCTGTGATCGTGGGAAAATTCAAGTGTTCTGTTTAAAGCACAGAGAGCATCATGAAGACCAAGGAACACAACAAGCAGGTCCGTGATACTGTTGTGGAGAAGTATAAAGCCGTATTTGGTTACAAAAAGTTTCCCACAACTTTAAACATCCAAGGAGCACTGTGCAAGAGATCATATTGAAATGGAAGGAGTATCATACCACTGCAAATCTACTAAGACCCGGCCGTCCATCAAAAATGTAGTCTCAAACAAGGAGAAGACTGATCAGAGATGCACCAAGATGCCCATGATCACTCTGGATGAACTGCAGAGATCTACAGCTGAGGTGGGAGAGTCTGTCCATAGGACAACAATCAGTCGTACACTGCACAAATCTGGTCTTTATGGAAGATTGGCAAGAAGAAAGCCATTTCTCAAAGATATCCATAAAAAGTGTTGTTTAAAGTTTCCCACAAGCCACCTGGGAGACACACCAAACATGTGGAAGAAGGTGCTCTGGTCAGATGAAACCAAAATCGAACTTTTTGAGCACAATGCCAAACGATATGTTTGGCGTAAAAGCAACACAGCTCGTCACCCTGAACACACCATCCCCACTGTCAAACATGGTGGTGGCAGCATCATGGTTTGGGCCTGCTTTTCTTCAGCAGGGTCAAGGAGGATGGTTAAAATTGATGGGAAGATGGATGGAGCCAAATACAAGACCATTCTTGAAGAAAACCTGTTGGAGTCTGCAAAAGACCTGAGACTGGGATGGAGATTTGTCTTCCAACAAGACAATGATCCCAAATATAAAGCAAAATCTACAATGGAATGGTTCACAAATAAACATATGCAGGTGTTAGAATGGCCAAGTCAAAGTCCAGACCTGAATCCAATCGAGAATCTGTGGAAAAAGCTGAAAACTGCTGTTCACAAACGCTCTCCATCCAACCTCACTCAGCTCCAGCTATTTGCAAAGGAAAAAAAGCGGAAATAATTTCAGTCTCTCGATGTGCAAAACTGATAGAGACATACCCCAAGCCACTTTCAGCTTTAATCGCAGAAAAAGGTGGTGCTACAAAGTATTAACTTAAAGGGGACGAATAATATTACATGCCCCACTTTTCAGTTATTTATTAAAGTTAAAATAGGCAATACATTTCCTTCACCTTCACAATTGTGTCCACTTGTTGTTGATTCTTCACCAGAACATTAAAATTTTTATCTTTTGTTTGAAGCCTGAAATGTGGGAAAAGGTTGAAAAATTCAAGGGGGCTGAATACTTTCGCAAGGCACTGTATGTATAATAAATAATTACATTACAGCCTGTAAGTGGGAAGTGCGCTCCTCATCTTCAAAGTTGAGAGAACCTTTAGCTTGTGTTGGACCCCAGATCCTGGTGAAGGGGGCTCACTGCTACTTTGTCAGCTTTTCATGCACAGCTGAAATCCGGTCACTAAGTTGTGCAGCCCGTCCATTCACTACATTCTCGTGATTGGTGTGAGTCCCATAGGATGGATTCCCTGCCAGCTGTCACATCAGGAGGATTGCTGCTGGTGTCTCATCTGCCATGTCTGCATGATGGGCATTGGGCACCCGTCCTGGTCAGTGGTCATGGGCACGATACCTGCTGACTTTGTCCTTCGTTGGGACCCAGTGATGAGTTAATCCTGATCTTGCACTTTTCACCGGTGGGTGGACGGTGTTTACGGCTGGAGAGCCTTTTAACCCTTTAGTTCACTGTACACTTATACTGCTATTGTAGATGGCTGGATTCTATGGAGCTGTGAGGGGAACATGAGCGGGTCAGGCTCCACTCATCAGTTTCTGTGGGTCGTTATACCAAAATTAACCTGCAGTAACCTGAGTGTGGAGTATGTGTTTTTTTTATGGACCTTTTCTTTGACCTAATGTGTGAAAAGGCTTCATATTTTCTATACGACATGTCTAAAGTGTCGTCCTGTGGAGTGTGATCAGGGATGATGGGGAGATGACTTCATGTGTCACATCAGATATCATCCATCATCTCTAATCAGACAGTTCTTCATCATCAGCCATAACAATAAAGCTTCTGCTAGATAAATTAATATATGCCTGACCTGGCTATACTGAGCCTTTTTGAAATGCTCTGAAATAATTTTAACCGTTGCTGCCCAGTCCACAAGGTGGAATACATTATGTGGGCTGGAGGTCAGTGGATGCAATGATCGAGAAGCAAAACCCCTGTGTAGATCAGCACATGGCCAGTAAGATCCTGAAGGGGCTAGCCAATATTGTGATGGCTAGTCAACTGTCTCGGAGACATGTTTGCAGGATGCATTGATTGGTAGCGGCTTTGACCTGGGTATCCACAGCTCGTCAATGCTAGGCTGTCTGGTCCAAGCTCACGTCAGGGGTCTCTGTCGAAAAGCCCCCAACGCTCTTTCAGGCACAGTCGCATGTGACTTTAAAGGTTGATTACTCCACGAAGGGTGCAATTAGTATTCTCCAACCTAAACACCCAGACCACTGACTTTTGATTATCAAAATCATTTGGATGGGTTACCCTTTAAATACATAACACAGATTTGCTGGCTTTATAGGCCCAATAGCTTTAGATTGGCACTGTGGTCTAATGTAATGCGCCCCCTATGCTACCACTCTTCAATGTAGAAGTTGGTATTGCCAAATTTCCATGTGCCCCGCATTTTGTTTTCTTCAACACTTGGCTACAAATTTTGCTACAATATATTTTTTATTTATTTTTAAGTCTCCTATTAAAAACCCAAACAAACCTGATGGCTAAGTGCTTGCTTTTTTTTTTTTTTTTTTATTTTTTTTGGTGTCCGGTGGTAAGTGTGCTTTTCAACAGTACCAATAAAGCCATGCACCATAGGTATAGCAATTGTCTGAAACAGTTTAGGCCTCTTTCACACATCCATGTCTCCGCTCTGAGTGACGACCGTTTTCACATGTAGTAGACACGGACACGCGTAGACCCATTAAATTCAATGGGTATTAGTAACTTACATTTCTCCAGCGCTGCTGTCTGCTTCTACTGTTGCTTCCGGGTCTCACTCATTATGGTCTTTGCATATTCACTGCACTCACCGTGGACCGAGAAGTAACACCAGCGTGGAAGGATGTAGTGCCGGGGGCAGGTAAGTAGCTCATGCTCTCCGTGTGCTATCCAGATGTCACATGGATAGCAGAGGGACAGCATACGGAAGACGCACACACATACGCACCTACAGCACGGACTGGTGAAACAAGTATGTTTTACGCACACAAGTGAAAGCTGCCTAACATTAAATAAAACCGCTTCAGCAAAGCATGGCAATACTATGTCTAGCCTTAAGGGTGTTGTCCAGTACTATAGCTGTGGCTTATCCATAAGTTAGATCGTCAGTGTCATAACGTTTGCGGTCAGACACCCGGTGCCATCACGGATCAGCTATTACTGTCCCCGGCAGAGGTGTACCAGTTTGCTCTGTTCCGTGTTTACTTCCGGCATATAACTACGAGGGTTGAATGAAGAGTAATGGCTCCACCTCCATAACTAAGCTTTTGATGGGAATATTCTAATAAATCAAACACAAATAATCCTTAGAATGTGTTCTTTAATTACCGACATTAATTTCCACGTAATCAGACAATTGGATACATTTCTGCCAACACAGTTTTCTGAAGCCCCCATGGAAGAAGCCGACACGCTCTTTCCGCAGCCAGCCTCTGACCGGTCTCTCAACTTCATCAGATGCATAGTGATGTCCCCGCAGATTTTCCTTCATCGGAAACGGATGGAAGTCAGGCGGCATTACATCTGGACGTGAGAGGAGTTCCTGGCAAATTTAAAGTCTGTGCGCTTTCATTTCAGATGTCAGCATCCGGGGTACCAATCGTGCACAGATCTTCCGATTACCAAGCACACAATAATGGGATCTACACGTTCTTGTGAAATGCCGATTATGCTTGCAATTTCTCTGAGTGATAGGACGATCATCCTCGATCTGTCTGTCAACGTTTTGAATGTTTGACTCTGTGGTAGCTGTCAGGGAATGTCTAACTCTTTCTTTATCACACAAGTCAGATGTTCCCGCCTCGCCATCATCAAACTTACTGGCCCAATGAAGCATAGAGCTCACATCAACACAATCCCCATGATCAGCTAGCATTCTCTGAGTTTCCTTTGGGGTGACACCTTCTGCTGTTAAGATTGCAATGATAGCATGTTGCTTAAATCGCATTGACGGACTGTCTGCGCAGGGTTCCACTCTTTGCACTGTAACAACACATCCGTTCACTACTAAGGCTTCCCGCCAACTGGAGCTGTAGAGGAGACTCTACTGAACAGTCCAGTACCTGCCACATACCAGTGCTGCCATCTGCTGCGGAGTTAGAGGCATTAGTTTTCATTCAAATCTCGTAGTAATAGTTGATCAGTGGAGAGCCAGGTGTACAACGTCACCAATATGCTGATGCCGACCTGTCCTAGGAGGTGTCATAGTAGAGGACTGCTTTAACCTGAAAATACATGTTGGTAGGACCACAGTGTGAGATCTAAATAATCACTTTTCCTTTAAGCTCTGTCTCATGGCAAACTCTTCTAGAGCGACATTTATTCCACTACACCCATACACCTGCATGCTCTGCTCATTTCTAAGGATCTAATTGACGTTTCTATCATTTAGAGCCTCACTGTAAGACTAGATCCACCCAGAATGGAAAAATCCACTGTGGGTCTGCGGCTAAATCCTCATACGTTACATGATTGCAGATTGATGTTTGTCACATTTTTGTGGCAGATTTCTTTCTGCGGACTAGATTGAATTGTCATGCTAGAAATATAACACTTTCCCGCTACATGATGAACCATTATGGCATGGAATGGGCTTAGGAGCCAGCCTTACCAGTTGTTACACAGCTGGCATTTGCCTCTATCAGTAGCAAGCAGAGCTAGCTCCTGTCACTGCTGTATAACCCCTTATGTGCAGCTGTGAATCAGTTCCCGATGGATCTGCTTGGCAGCTGGGTGGCCGACTAAAGGCTGCTGCCATCTTAGTCTACAGTGAAGGAAATTATGTGATCCCTTGCTGATTTTGTAAGTTTGCCCACTGACCAAGACATGAGCAATCTATAATTTTTAGGGTAGGTTAATTTTAACAGAATATCCAGAAAATCACATTGTACAAATTTATTTGCATTTTGGATAGAGAAATAAGTATTTGATCCACTACCAACCATTAATAGTTCTGGCTCCTACAGACCAGTTAGACGTTCCTAATAAACCTCGTTACCTGCATTAAAGACAGCTGTCCTAAATTGTGACCTCTATAAAAGACTCCTATCCACAGACTCAATTAACCAGTCACACACTTCCTTCTACAACATGGACAAGGCCAAAGATCTTTCTAAGGATGTTAGGGACAAGATCATAGACTTGCACTAGGCTGGAATGGGCTACAAAACCATAAGACGCTGGGTGAGAAGGAGACATCTGTTGGTGCAATAGTAAGAAAATAGAAGAAATACAAAATTACTGTCAGTCGACATCGATCTGGGGCTCCATGCAAAATCTCACTTGTGGGGTAACCAGGATCCTGAGGAAGGTGAGAGATCAGCCTAAAACTACACGGGGGGAACTTATTAATGATTTCAAGGCAGCTGGGACCACTGTCACCGAGAAAACCATTGGTAACACATTACACCGTAATAGATGAAAATCCTACAGTGCCTGCAAAGGTCCCACTGCTCAAGAAGGCACATGTGCAGGCCCATCTGAAGTTTTCCAATGAACACCTGGATGATTTGAAGAGTGACTGGGAGAAGGTGCTATGGTCAGATGAGACAAAAATTGAGCTCTTTGGCATTAACTTGCTGTGTTTGGAGGAAGAGAAATGCTGCCTATGACCCAAAGAACACCGTCCCCACTGTCCAGCATGGAGGTGGAAACATTATGCTTAGGGGGTATTTCTCTGCTAAGGGCTCAGGACTACTTCACCGCATCAGTGGGACAGTGAATGGAGCCATGTACCGTAAAATCCTGAGTGACAACCTCCTTCCCTCTGCCAGTACATTAAAATGCGTTGTTACTGGGTCTTCTAGCACAACAATGACCCAAAATGTACAGCCAAGGCAACAAAGGAGTGGATCAAAAAGAAGCACATTAAGGTCATGGAGTGGCCTAGCCAGTCTCCAGGCCTTAATCCCATAGAAAACTTATGGAGGGAGCTGAAGCTCCGAGTTCCCAAGCGACCGCCTCAAAATCTTAATGATTTAGAGATGATCTGTAAAGAGGAGTGGACCAAAATTTCTCCTGACATGTGCGCAAACCTCATCATCAACTACAAAAAAGTCTGACTGCTGTGCTTGCCAACAAGGGTTTTGCCACCAAGTATTAAGTTTTGTTTGACAGAGGGATCAAATACTTATTTCTTTCTGCAAAATGCAAATAAATTTATGTAATTTATACAATGTGATTTTCTGGATTTTATTTTGGATATCCTACATCTCACTGTTAAAATTAGCCTATCCTTAAAATTATAGATTGTTCATGTCTTTGTCAGTGGGCAAACTTACAAAATCAGCAAGGGATCAGATACTTATTTCCTTCATATCTGTGAAGATCCGCCATCACCTGAGTTTCATAGAAGGCCGTGATTATTACTATATACAGCATTATGAAAGTATTACAGTATAAGCAATCAAATGATGGCAGGTTCAAGCCTCTCCTATGGGGGCTAAAAAATTAAAAAAATTAAAAATCTTAAATTTTGAAACGAGAACAAAAATAAGTTAGGTGCTATGGGGCGGGGTGCTGAGAATACAGAGGAGCGCGAGTCCAGTGTTTAGCGCTCCCACCACCTCTCTGTAGTGACTGGCAGCTGCCTATATAGTAGCCTGTAAGTCTCTGCAGAGAGGGGCAGGACAGCGCTGTCCTGATACGCTGCGCTCACGGCCTGGATCCAGTGTATTAGGGATGGTACCCCTGCCAATATATAGTGTGAACTATGGCATCTTTTTCCCTGTGTCACCCCAGAGACCTCTCCTGATTGTAAGTGAAGCCACTGACGTGCTTTAGTTGCTTCCTCTGCAGTGCACCTATCATCCAGAGGTTTGGATCCCAGTGGATTGGGCTCTGGAATGGAGGAGGGGTGGGATCGTTGAGCTGAGCGCTGTGCCCCTCCTGTTGGAAAGGATTTTACTTGGCTCTGTTCAGACAATTTATTAGCTGATGTTTTCGGACGTGAGATCATGAGTTTCCCCGTATAATACCTTTCTGAGGACAGATTTCCTGCTGCATCCGAAGTATCTGATTTGCTCCTCCACGAGTTGTTATGTATTTTTATTTTCTAGATGGACGGACAGATCCCGTGCTGGACGATGTAGGACAAGCCTTTAAACTGATGGGGGTGAATCTCCATGAACTGGAAGACTACATTCATAATATTGAACCAGTCACCTTCCCGCATCAGATCCCGTCCTTTCCGGTTAGCAAGAACAATGTGCTGCAGTTTCCTCCACCTGGAAGCAAAGATGTTGAGGACCGGAAGGAGTACATACCGGACTACCTGCCGCTTATCGTCTCTTCACAAGAAGGTATTGTGTGCGTCCTGTCAACTTTTACACTCCTTTTGCTTTTGGTGCTTAATCTCACAGCTCAACACATTATGCGGAGGTAAACCTGGTGAATTAAAGGGGCAAAAATCAACTTCTGAAATATCATAGATTCATGTGAGAAGATCTTTGATTGATAGAGCCTGTGATTTGTCACACCCATTCATGTTCTTCACTGGAAATCTGAAACCTTTCTTTGCCTGTGTGCACACATTGCAGATTTGTTGTCTTTTTGATGCATTTTACAGTTCAGATTTGTCACTAAACCTGAAGGGTATCCGGATGCCAGCAAAGTGAATGAGAATCCCAAAGTCTCATGCAAACATTAAGTATTTTCTCCTTGCAGGTCTGGGGCAGATATAAATCTCCAGCATGTCCATTCTTTTAGCATTTTTGCTTCAGTTTTCACCCATTCCAATATATGCAAAAAACCTGCAACAAAAAGTGCAGCAAAAACAAATAAAAAAAATCCGTATTTTGGCCACTGCTTTTGCTCCTTCCAAGAGATGGAGAACTGGTGCAGAAATTTCTCCACCAAATACTTTGTGCACACATGCCCTTAGGCCCTGTGCGCACGCTGTGCATTTACCCGCGGATTTGCTGCAGAAAATGTGTCTAACATTGCTGCAGTCATTCCCCAGCAAATCCTATGGGTTTTTAAAAATGCTGTGCACGCACTGCATTTTTTTTTTATACGCTGAGATTTACCCATGGTTTTTCCGCTGCAGAATTAATGAGCATGTCACTTCTTTTCCGCAGTACCTGCATTTTGTGCCATAGATAATGTTAAAAATCTGCGGGGACCAACTTGCGGAAAATCCACGGTAAATCCGCAGCAAAAACCGCGGGTTCGGATTTACCGCGGTTTTTAGTGCGGGATTCTTTGAGGATTCGACTTTTTCTTAAGAAAAAGTCACTTTCTAGTGCGCACATAGCCTTAAAGGGTTTTTTTTTTCCCTTCAGGAAAACCCCTGTTCCCCGTCTGCAATTAGTTTTAAAGAAATAAACCATGTGTTTTTCACCCTCTACTGATCCAATGCGAAGTCTCTGCTGCTGCTTCAGGTTTCTCTGATTTTCTGCAGCGCTGACATCGCGTTCTCTCGGGCAGAGCACCTAAGCTCGGTTGTTGGCTGCAGCGCTGTCAACATGAGGTTTGCGATCCAGACAATAACAGAAACCGGGAGCAATGGCGCACACTATGTTCTGGTCATAGGCAGAGTAAATTGGAAAAAATTACGTAGGATCCCCCGTGTATTGATACACAGCACAGATAAAGCAGACGACTACAGGCTGCAGCCCCCAGCTGTGCGTGTTATCTCAGGCTGTGTATAAAAATACGAGGGACCGCATTCAGCTTTTTTTTTCCTTTTTTCTTTATCATGTAAATAAATTTAAGCGGCGTGTAAATTTTGATACCCAGCCGAGATAAAGCTGACAGCTGGGGGCTGGTATTCTTAGGTTTGGGTGGCCCATGGTTATTGAGCTCCCCAGCCTAAAAATAGCAGCGTGCAGCCCCCCCGCCATTGTCTCATCCATTAGATGCGACAATTCTGGTGCTTTGCCAAGCTCATCCCGATTGCCCTGGTGTGGTGGCATTCTAACACTGTTAGTAAAAAGAAATAAACACAGAGCAAAATACTTTAATGGAATAAAAAACCCTTTCTTCAATTTATTAACCTCCAAAACGCCCAGGTCTGACGTAATCCACATGAGGTCCCACGATGATCAGATCCCACGATGACCCTGGCTTTGTTATATTTGATTTCGCAGTGCACGGTCACATTAGAAAACGTGACCACTCACTGCAGCTTTAGGGACAAACTGACAGAGCCACAGCTGTGAGTAGTGACGTCACTGAATTCACCTGAGGTCACCGCTGTAGGTTCCCATGTGTGACCTCAGGTGAACTGACTTCTAGGTGAAGTCATTGAACGCAGTACCAAAATTTCGTCTCCTGGAAAATATCGCATCAAAACTGCATGTGTTGAGCTGCAGATTTGGTGCAGAAATGTCTGCACCCAAATTCTCACTGTGCACGCATTGCCTAACCCAGTAATCCGTTATTGAGTTCAATGACTACCTGTGGTGAAGTCACGGAGGTCACACCTCGGGTACTGTGGGAACCCCAGCTATGACCTCAGGTGAAGTATTTGAACTCAATGCCAGATTACCACTTTAGGCAATGTGTGTGCATAATGCGTATTTGGGTGCAGACATTTCTACACCAAATCTGCAGATTTTGGTGTATTTTTTATTTTTTTTTGTTTTGTTCCAGGAGATACAGATTTGGTGCAGAAATTTCTGCACCCAAATACTCAGTGTGCACACATTGCCTAATCCGGTATTGGGTTCAATGACCTATGGTGAAGTCATAAAGTTCACCTGAGGTCACAGCTGGGGTAACGTGGAAACTGCAGCTGTGACGTCAGGTGAACGCAGTCACCTCACATCTGCGGTTCCATCAGTGTGTCTCTGAAGCTGGAGTGAGCAGTCATGTTTTCTAATGTGACTGCCAACTGCTACTTCAGATGTAGTAGAGTCTTGATCGTTGAGGGACCTTGTGTGGATTATGTCAAACCTGCAGGGGTCTTTTGCAAGTAAATAAACTGGAGAATTGGTGTTTTTTGTTCATTAAGGATTTTTTTCTGAGACACCCCCCCCTTCCTCCTTTACTAACCCAATAGGTCAAAGGAAAAATGCAAAGATCCTCCCCATCTCGGGCTTGATGACACCTGTGATTTTTTTTTTTTTTTTTTTTTTTTTTTTTTTTTTGGTTTGTTTGTTTTTTACAAATCACAGCTGTCATTAATCTCTTATATTACCCAAAGTGCCACTGCACTAAGGCCATCAGGATGAGCCATGTGAAGCGCCGGAAATGTTGCATCCAATTCTGGGTTGGCTGGAGGACCCAACAACCATGGGCTTCCCCAGCCTGAGCATACCAGCCCCCTGCTGTTTGCTTTATCTTGGCTTGGTATCAAAATTGTGGAGGGTGGGGGGGGGCGCATACTATTTTTTTTTTTAAATATATATATGAATATATGATCTTTATCATTTTTTTTTTTTTAGATATATATATATATACCGTATATACTGGCGTATAAGACGACTTTTTACCCCCTTAAAATAATGACTACAGTGGGGGGTCGACTTATACGCCGGATATACGGGGGGGGGGGGTGTATATATATATATATGTACACTGCAGCGTCCAGGGGAGGTGGGGGCAGCAGCTCTGGAGCACAGGGGAACGCTGCGGGCTGCAGCCTTTGATCTCCTGCACCCGCTCATATAATATGCACAGCCGCTGTCCGTCTCCAATGGTGCTGAAATCGCACGCATTGAGGGGCTGGGGCAGCGGTGCATATTATATGAGCCTGCGTCCCAGTGTGATGGCACATGCCCCCCCTGTGTTAGATATGACCCCCCAGGCTGCTGCTCATTCTAAAATAAAAAAGCTTTACTTACCCCTGCAGCGTTTCTCCCCGTGTCCCTGCTTCCACTGTGATCAGGCAGGCAGAGAGCTCAGCCTGCTGTGCCGATCACATGACCGCACTGAGAACCAGGAAGTGGAAGAACAGAAGCACGGAGCCAGACAGGAGGGAGCTCAGCGCTGGAGGAGATAAGGAAAGAGGGTTTTATTTTACTTTGGGCAGCAGCCTAGGGGCCATATCTGACACAGGGGGACTTGTGCGATCTATAGGGGCCATGGGCAGCACTATGGGGGCGATATCTGACACAGGGGGACTTGTGCGATCTATATAGGGGCCATGGGCAGCACTATGGGGGCGATATCTAACACAGGGGGACTTGTGCGATCTATAGGGACCATGGGCAGCACTATGGGGGAGATATCTAACACAGGGGGACTTGTGCGATCTCTGTGCAGGCCCCACAGAGCAGCAGAGTTGTGTGTATTTGTCTGTATGTAGCAGAGTTGTATGTGTTTGTCTGTATGTAGCAGAGTTGTATGTGTTTGTCTGTATGTAGCAGAGTTGTATGTGTTTGTCTGTATGTAGCAGTGTTGTATGTGTTTGTCTGTATGTAGCAGAGTTGTGTGTGTTTGTCTGTATATAGCAGAGTTGTATGTGTTTGTCTGTATGTAGCAGAGTTGTGTGTGTTTGTCTGTATGTAGCAGAGTTGTGTGTGTTTGTCTGTTTGTAGCAGAGTTGTGTGTGTCTGTTTGTAGCAGAGTGTAGTACCATTGTTTCAGTCCAGTTGTGGCTTTATACAGCAGGGAGGAGCATTCCTTGCTGTACTAAGTGAACATTGGAGCGATTGATCTGTCAATGGCCCTTTAAAAACATATTGTACGGCTCTCGCGGAATTAAAATTAACATGTTGCAATCAAAGCAGACTTTTTTTCATTTGGGAGCGGGGTAGTCTTATACAGTGAGTTTATCCCAAATTCTATATTTTTAGGGCAGAAGTTGGGGGTCGTCTTATACGCCCAGTCGTCTTATACGCCGGCATATACGGTGTATATATATATAATATATAAAAAGCCAAAAACACGCACAGCTGGGAGGTGCAGCCTGCATTTTCTGCGCTGCATATAAATATACAGGAGACTTTTTTGTTTGTTTTTTTAAATTCCCAATTATTTAGTTTTACACTCCACAACCAATCACAGATGCTGACATTCTGACTGCAACCAATTACAGACACTGTAACAGTGGGTTGGTGGAGGAGGCAATGAATATGCATGAGAGTTAAAGATAGGACACAGAAGCAGTGGGACAGCCGTGCGAGAGACTTGGTATAATTTTCCTGCTTTAGGCTGGTTTCAGACGTCTGTGTTTACGGTACGTGTGACATCCGTTTTTAACATGGATGCCACACGTACCCATGTTATTCTATACTGTTACTCACACTGTCGTGTTTTCACACAGACTGTGTGACCCCCTCATGGCCCCGCACGCACACACGGAGACATGTCCATTTTTTTCCGGTAGCACGGGTGTCACACGGACCGCACACTGATGTGATCCATGTGACACGTACTGGAGAAAACACGTGTCTTTTAAATAAAAAGGATTTTCTATATTTACCTGTATCCAGCGCTGCTATCTTATACTTTGTTGCTCATTATACTCATTGATTATTCACTGAGGAGCTGGAAGCAGCAGCAGCGCTGGGGACTTCAGTGCCGGGGACCGCATTGCTGGGCACAGGTGAGTATCCAGGTGTGTGTAGTGAGGACCTGGAAGCCGGAGCATTGCGGGGACAGCATCGGGAACTCTGAGTTCCCAATGAACGTTGATGAACCCGTGAAGTCACAGTCTTGACACCCGCTGTAGCGGGGGTGTCATCAGGATGTCACTAGAGTTCATTGGGACCTGCAATGACCTCCTGGATGTCACTGCACACACTGCTTGCTGAATACTCACCTGTCCCCGGTGCTCTACCCAGTGTTGTCCACACAATGCTCCGGCATGGTGACGACCCAGGGTTACTATGGCTGCGATTTGGTCCCTGTGATCGCATTACAGGGACCTGATCTCCAGGAAGAGGTAAGCGATCCGTCTCCAGCCTCCTGAATTCTGCGATTGGGGTTAAACTGCCAGGAGCTGCGCGGGTACAGCTCTGGGCAGTGGGAGCTGGGTCCTGGCTATATCCTTAGCCAGAGACCTGGTGGCGATCGCAGGGGTACAGCTCCAGAATCCCTGTGATTGCCATGACGTAAAAAAGCAGGAAAAACGTGCAAACGCAATTAAAAAAAATGCACGTTTTTTCTGTTGCATTTGTCCTGCAAAACATGCTTTTTATGGGCAGAAAAGAAGCACATAGCCTTACACGGACTTCCTGAGGAGTACGGTCCGGACCCCTAACTTCTCAGTTTGGATTCGCCCATCACTACTAAGGCTTAATTCAGATGTCTGCTTTCCTCTGACGTGTTCTGTATTTGGGGTTTTTGGGTTTTTTTGCGGATAGAAAACACACCCATTATAGTGTAAGGTTCTATTCATATCACAGTGTTATATTTGCTGATTTGAATTGATGATACAAACTGAACAAGCACTGGTGAAAATGCATCCACTGTACTGAGTATGTGTCTTAACAGCCGAGGTCCAGTCGCAGCTGTTAACCATTTAGGTGCTTCTGTCGATTTCTTACTGTGTCATTTAAAGTGAACCTGTCAGGTTCTGGGTGTATATTGCTAATCCCTGCCTAACCGTCCCTGTATACACTAGCATAGATAAAGGGATCTTTAGAAAAAGTATTTCTAAATATCTTTTATCGTATGCTAATGAGCTCAGGGACTAGTCCCCTGGCCGTTAGTTCCCCTTGCCAGTTGGCTCCCTTAGCATGTTAGTACACCCCTGTGGGAGTGCTAATATGCTAATGAATGTGCAGCGTCTCAGGATAATCTCACTCACCTCTTCGCTGCCATAGCGTTTGACTGGGGATTTCAGCTCCGTACGCATGACCCTGGAGTTTGGGTCATGTGCACTATGAAGCCGGGTGTACGCGTCCTGGCTTCAAACTGAAGTAGTGCGCATGATCCAAACTCTGGGGTCATGTGCACTGAGCAAAAATCCAGCATCGTACGCGATGGCAGCAGAGGGGGAGTGAGATCATCCTGTGATGCTGCATGGTTCAGGGTGCATATTGGACCTGACAAATGCCCTTTAAATTATGTGGTTGTCACTGCATGTGCACACTGGCCCCCTGCAACATGTTTGCTGGGTAGCAGTGGGTTGCTATGGTTGCTGGGAAACTGATGAAGACCTCCATCGCTGCCATATTGTTCTTCCTGTTGAGCTTTGCCACAGGCAAATACCTTAGTATTGCAATATATAGTACAAGAGATCAGTCGTATGTTTGTTTAAATCGCCTAGGGCAGGGGTCAGGAACCTTTTTGGCTAAGAGAGCCGTAAACGCCACATATTTTGAAATATAATTCCGCGAGAGCCGTACAATATTTTTAAAGGGCCATATATTTTAGTACACATGCACAGGAGATACACACACAAGCCATACACAGCACTCAACATGCCGTATACACAGTACATAACGAGAAGAAAAAAAGCTCTGCAGGTAAACATATGCACACCAGGAATTAGATATACCAATAAACCTCACAATATGAAACTTTATTAAGTGCGAAACACAACAAACACAGCACACATACACACCATATACACAGCACACACTCACACACGCCGAATACACAGCACACGCACGCGCCGTATACACAGCACACGCGCCGTATACACAGCACACGCACGCGCCGTATGCACAGCACACGCACGCGCCGTATGCACAGCACACGCACGCGCCGTATGCACAGCACACGCACGCGCCGTATGCACAGCACACGCACGCGCCGTATGCACAGCACACGCACGCGCCGTATGCACAGCACACGCACGCGCCGTATGCACAGCACACGCACGCGCCGTATGCACAGCACACGCACGCGCCGTATGCACAGCACACGCACGCGCCGTATGCACAGCACACGCACGCGCCGTATGCACAGCACACACAGATATAAGTACCTGCTGCTTAGTTGCCCTGTAAGATCAGGTGCAGCACAAGTGATGGATGCAGCAGTTCAAGGGCTGGCTTCATTCTCCTCTTTTCTCTCCAAGAAAAGACCTTATAGACCTGAGCAGCAGAGCACAGAACTGGAGGGTGAGAGGCAGAACGCACGACACTATACAGGCCCCTGCCCCATCACTCTGCTTCTATCTGCAATTTCACAGGGGAGCATGTAGGAGCCGGAGGGAGGAAGTCCCACCCCCAGTGCTGTCTGCCGGCAATAGACAAGATCAGCGGCTGCCCGAGCACTGCAGCCTCCGGGAATCTGCCCCAGTGCCCCGGGGGCCGCAGAAAAGGTCATTGCGGGCTGGATGTTCCCCACCCCTGCCTTAAAGGGACGGCAGGCACAGTTTCCTGCCGAGGACTGCGGTCCCCGGAACTCAGCCCAGGGACAGCAGAACTGAAGGCGAGTGGCCAAAATGCCGCCCCCCTGACATGTGCCGCCCGGGGTGGACTGCCCCCTCCGCCCCCCCTTTGCTACGCCACTGCAGACCTGCGGGAGAGGCGGGGGGCGGCGGCCCCCCCACCCCTCCACCGGCCAGCCCACCGGGAGTTGTCCCGCCCCTCCCGCCTGTCAGTCCGGGCCTGATCAGCGTGCACCGCGGCCTGATGGAGCGCGGTGCATGCATCCTTCCCATAGACAGGTAGGAGCCCTGTCTGCGAGCCAGATACGGCCATCAAAAGAGCCATATCTGGCTCGCGAGCCATAGGTTCCCGACCCCTGGCCTAGGGAAACAAAAAAATAAATGGGAAGGATAAAAATGTATAAAAAGATAGTGGTATGAAAGTGTTTGCCCCCTTCCCGATTTCTTATTCTTTTACATGTTTGGCACACTTAAACGTTTCATATCATAAATTCTATATATTAGACAAAGATAACAAAAGTAAACACGAAATGCAGTTTATAAATGAAGGTCTTTATTATTAAGGGAAAAAGAAATCCAAACCTACCTGTGTGAAAGTATTTGCCCCATTAAAACTATTAACTTGTTGGGCCACCCTTAGCAGCAATAACTGCAATCAGTCTTTTACAACGCTCTTGAGGAATTTTGGCCCACTCATCTTTACACAATTGTTGTAATTCAGCTACATTGGAGGGTTTTTGAGCATGAACCGTCTTTTTAAGGTAAAGCCACAGTATCTCAATCAGATTAAGGTCAGGACTTTGACTAGGCCACTCCAAAGAATTAATTTTGTTTTTCTTAAGCCATTTGGAGGTGGACTTGTTGGTGTGTTTTGGATCAGTGTCTTGCTTCATAACCCAAGTTCACTTCAGCTTGAGGTCAAGAACAGATGGCCATAAAGTCTTCATCAGGATTTTTTGATAGACAGCAGAATTCATGGTTCCATTTACCACAACAAGTCTTCCCGGTTCTGAAACAGCAAAACGGCCCCAGACCATCGCACTACCACCACCATGTTTTACTGTTGGTATGTTGTTCCTTTTCTAAAATGCTGTGTTACTTCTATGCCAGATGTAATGGGACATACACCTTCCAAAAAAATTCAACTTCTGTCTCATCAGTCCACAGAGTATTCTACCAAATGTCTTTGGGATCATCAAGACGTTTTCAGGCAAAACTGAGAGCCTTTGTTCTTTCTGCAGTGGTTTTTGATTTCGAACTCTGCCATGCAGGCTATTTTTGCCCAGTCTTTTACTTAAGGTGGAGTCATGAACACTGACCTTAACTGAGGTTAGGGAGGCCTGCAGTACTTTGGATGTTGTTGTGGGTTCTTTTGTGACCTCTTTGATGATTTGTTGCTGTGCTCTTGGGATAATTTTGGTCAGTCCTTTTCACTTTGTCAGGCAGGTTCTATTTAAGGGATTTCTTCATTGAGAACAGGTGTGGCAGTAATTGCACCTGGATGTGGCTAGGGAAATGGAGCTCCACTTCCCAAAGATGTGATAAACCACAGTTAACTTATGTTTTTGGGGGGCAGGGATAATCACTTTTTTCACACAGGGCCCTGTAGGTTTGGATTTATTTTTCCCTTAACCCCATTACGACTAAGGATGTACTGGAACGTCCTTGGTCGCCTCCCCCAGCCGGTTACCTTGGTCTCCGGCGACAAGGAGCCCGGTGTAATCCCACACATCTCTGCCGATCTGATCAGCAGAGATGTGTGGTAACAGCTAAAGTTGGATTGGAGATCCACCTGCACATGCTAACCCTTTAGATCTCGCTGTCAGATACTGACAGCACAATTTAAATGGCCGCAGTGGGGACCGTGCCGCCATCAGCAGCCCGTGACAAGATCACAGGGCACCTTGGTTTTGCCATGGTGGCGCAGGGACAACTGATGACCCCTGACGCTACCATGACTCATTTCTTGTGAGAGCTGACAAAGCGGCAGCTCACACAAACGCTGCATTTCTGCTGATCAGAGCTGTGCATCTCTGATCAGCAGAAATGAACAAGTGATCGCTAAGTGGTGAAAAGATACCCTTTGGGTGCCGATCGTTGATATGGTACCCTGAGGTAATCTGATGACCCCCGGGGTACAGTGGCCTGTTAGTAAAAGAATCTGGAAAGCGACATGGCTCCCATCCCTAATGAAATCTAGTGAAATCTGTGCTCCCAAATATAAATACCATCTTCCTTCTGAGCCCCCAGTGTACTAGCCCACAGTAAGTGGCGCAGTGTGTGGCATTATTGTAGTGGGGCGAGTACAGTCAAAATTTTATGGGGTGCATGTTGCAAGAAGCACAAGCTGGGCAAAATGTATGGGCACTAGGCTGGCATGTTTGCAATTCTCCAGAAAAAAAAAATGACTGTGTGGATGTTGCAAAATAGTCACTGTAGCCAAAGATTAATTCATTACAATTTTACATTTGGCCAACTTTTTAGAGGGTTTTCTGCTGGCACCTTTAGAGTGTGTGCCCACGATTAGTGTTTGCAGCGTTTTGGATGTAGTGTGTTTTCGCTGCGTCCAAAACGCTGTGTTGTACAGTACAAGCACAGTGGATGGATTTCTAGAAATCCCGTGCCCACTGTGCTTGTTTTTTCTGCAGCAAACACTGACCTGCGGTGCGGCTTTCCAGACAGCAGCATGTCAATTGTTTGCTGCAGATTCGCATGTGTCCTCCGTAGGGGCAACAAAAGACAGACCATAGCCGCCCAAACCCTGATCGTGGGTATAAGCAGCTGCGGTCTCCTGCGTTCTCCTGCAGAGGAGATTCGTGGTTTTTTTTGCTCTGGCACCTCGGGTTCGGCTAATGTATCCACAAATGGAATCTGCGCTCCTTCTCTTTCCCACTGTGTGCTCAAACAGTAGTGCACAACCACACATGGGGTACTGCGACAATTGGTAAAAACTGCATAATAAGTAATCCTTTCACTTTTCTCCTACGGCCCCTGGTGTAAATTATAAATTTTGTGCTAAAACATTGTTAGTGGAAAGAAACATTTTTTTTTTCACATGTAAATGTTGTTATAAAGTTTTGGGAATCACCTACAGCAGGGGTGGGGAACTTTTTTACTGCTGGGGGCCATCTGGAAATCTCTACCAACCATCGGGGGCCGCACAAAATTATCAATGTGAAATTACTCGGCTACATTTGGTCAAGCAATTAATTAACTCACCCCTATTGTGGTAGCCGGAGGGGCTTCTCTTTGGTGCGGCCGTTAATTTTCGGTAATATTGATCATGTTGCTTCTCACAACTGCTTTTCCAGGATTGTCTCGGTCTGGAGCGCAGTCAACTCTTCAACTCTTTGTGATAATAAGATTGGTAAATTATATACATCACAACTGACACTGGGACTGCTGTACATACATCACAGGAGGGTCTCGGGGCATATACATCACATAGGAGACGCTGGGATTGAGATATAGATATATATATATATATATCTATATGTATGTTACAGGAGATGCCCCAGCCCCTCCTGTGATGTATTTTCCCCCAGCGGCTCCACTGTGATGTATATGCTCCTGCATACCTAGGGGGGGCACGCAGACCTAGGGGAGGGGTAGGGACACGCAGACCTAGGGGAGGGGTGGGGGCATGCAAACCTAGGGGAGGGGTGGGGGCACGCAGACCTAGGGGAGGGGTAGAGGCATGCAGACCTAGGGGAGGGGTAGGGGCACGCAGACCTAGGGGAGGGGTGGGGGCACGCAAACCTAGGGGAGGGAGGGGCACACAGCCCTGGGGGACACACAACCCCGGGGGTGGGAGGGGCACACAACCCTGGTGAAGCAGGCACAGAGGGACCTGGCACACGGCACCTGGGAAACGGGCACATAGCACAGGGGGAGCGGGCACAACAGTGCGAGCGCGCACATTGGTAGCAGGCACACAGCACAGTGGGAGCTCACACGGGGAGCTGGCACGCAGCATGGGGGAGCTGGCATGCAGCACGGGTGGAAGCGTGTACAGGGGGAGCTGGCACGCAGCACGAGATAGAGCTCACATATCTCAGTGGGAGTGGGTACACAGAGTTGAAGCCGTAAAACTGCTGCTGGGCTTCTGTGGGACGCGGCGAAAGTGCTAACCCCACCCACAAAATAAGTCCTGAGCACATATTCACTGACCAGCGTTCAGTATTGAACGCTGAATGCGCATCCTCACAGCGTACATGGGGATTTAAAGGGCCAGCAGCCAGCAAGACGTGGCTGCTGGCAGATTCCCTGGGACGGCGGGAAAAGGTCTTCGCGGGTCAGAGGTTCCCCACCCCTGACCTACAGCAAACAAATTCTCAGCACACCACTAGATAAATTCCTTCAAGGGTCTAGTTTCCAAAATCTGGTCACTTGTGGGGAGCGTCTGCTGTTTTATCTCGTCAGGGGCTCTGCACATGTGACATGGCGTCCGCAGTCTTTTCCAGACAAATTTGCGCTTCAAAAATCAGATGGCGCTCTTTCCTTTCCAAGCCCTGTCAATTTTTGACCACATATGGCGTTTGGCAGAAATTGTGTAACAACAAATTATGGAGTCTGTTTTCTCCTATCCATTGTGAAAATTACAAATTTGGGGTTAAAACAATATTTTTGAGGAAAGTTGTTTTTGGGTTTTTTTTTTTTCTTCTTCTTTTTCACATTTGCATTGTAAAAAGTTCTGTGAAGCATCTACGGCTTAAACATCCTCAACACATCCATAGCTGAATTTCTTGATCGGTCTAGTTTCCAATAGGGGGATTACTTGTGGGGGTTTCTGCTGTTTTGGTACCTCAGGGGCTCTGCCAGTGTGACATAGTGCCCACAATCTATTCCAGCCAAATTTACATTCCAAATACCAAATGTCCCTTCTCTTTAGATTCCTGCCGTTTGTCCAAACAGAATTTTTGACTATAGTAAGTGGACAACAAACTGTAGGGTCCACTTTTTAGTGTCACCTCTTGCAAAAGGGAAAACATTGGGGCTAAAGCAACTTTTTCTTGGAGAAAAAAAAATATGAAATTTTAAATTTGTACACCTAATGTTAAGTTCTGTATAGCACCTGTGAGTTCAAATGCTCACTATAACCTTGGAAAAATTCTTTGAAGTGTGTTGTTTCCAAAATGGGATCACTTGTTGGGTTTTTCTGCTGTTTAGGTACCTTTTGGGAGGCCCTGCAATCTATTACAGCCAAAATTGTGTTCCAAAATACAATTGGCACTCCTATTTCAAGCAGACGTCCAAACACAGGATTCTGACCACGTTGGGTATCAGCACGCTCAGAAGAAACGGACTAACAAATTGTGCAATCCATATTTTAATACTGTCACTTGTAAAAAGGAACACAGTGCTAAAGCAACATTCTAGAGAGGAAAATTTACAATTTTTTTTTTCTTAAATTTTTATTATTTTTATTTTTTTTTTGTTCCTTCCACATTGCATTAATTCCTGTGTAGAACTGGAAGGATTAAAAAACTTCCTGGCCACAGTGTTAGAGTATTTGAGGGGTACGGTTTTTAAACTGATATCACTTTTTGGGGAGTTTCCAATATACAGTGGCATGTAAAAGTTTGGCTCCCTTGGTCAAAATTGTTATTATTGTGAACAGTTAAGTTGAAGAAGAAATGATCTCTGAAAGGCATAAAGTTATAGATGACACATTTCCTTCAAGGCTGTGGAGTCGGTAAGCCAAACCTTCGACTCCGACTCCTCAATTTCCCTTACTCCGACTCCTTAACTCCTACTCCCACATATATTGCTTATAGTTAAGTGAAAAATGTATTGTGGTACATGAATATGTGTATGTGAACATCAGACATTTAATAATTTTTATGATACAATAATCAAGATATTGGATAGAACATAAAATATATTTATTGGAATACAACTTTAGAACACAAAAAACTGTAATAAATTGTAAATATGTAATACACTATGTAATATACAGTAGATTACATGTATATCTTGTGTGTGCGTGTGTGTGTGTGTGTGTGTGTGTGTGTATGTATGTATGTATATATATATATATATATATATATATATATATATATTTACATATTGTATTCCATATTTACAATTTATTAGTTTTTTGTGTTCTAAAGTTGTATTCCAATACATATATTTTATGTTCTATCTAAATATCTTGATTATTGTATCATAAAGATGATTAGATGTCTGATGTTCACATTGTACCACAATACATTTTTCACTTAAATATAAGCAGTATACTAAATGTTATTATTTAGTATGTTTTTGTTGAAAACTGTTTTTTGCCACTTACATAGTGTATTACAGTGTTATATGTAATACACTATGTAAGTGGCAAAAAAAACAGTTTAACAAAAACATACTAAACATTTGTAGAAAAAGGAGAACAATCAAGTGTATATGCAAACAAATTGTTTATTATAGAAAAGACACACGCAAAACAGCAATTAGAGATAGATTAAAAACAACTACCACTGAATCAAGGGAAAAATGAAGTAAACCAATTCTGTAGTGGCCGCGCTCCCCGTAGTAATGATTTTAAAAACTCTTGTCCTCAAATGGAATTTATTACTCAAACATACGGAAATAAAAAACGGATACAATGCGTTTCGGCGGGAACAACCGCCTTCCTCAGGTATCTCAGAGATACCCGCCGAAACGCATTGTATCCGTTTTTTATTTCCGTATGTTTGAGTAATAAATTCCATTTGAGGACAAGAGTTTTTAAAATCATTACTACGGGGAGCGCGGCCACTACAGAATTGGTTTACTTCATTTTTAACTTTTTCACCTGTGGTAATCCGAGCCAGGACCATACTGACACTGACACGCTGCAGTGCGGGCATCCGCGGGGCTGGCGCGGGACACAGACTGATGCACGCACACAGGTGACCCATGATGACACAGACAGCGCGCACGGGGGAGGGGAAACAGTTCCCAGGGCGTCAGGCAGTAAACATGATAAAGCGCTGGGGACACAGCACTGACAGTGTATCTGACAGCAAGTGTTCCTTGCCTTATTGAACTGGACACTGAATCGGCTGGAATTCAGGGCGCACGTAGCTGGCCACAGGAGGCGGGGGAGGGAGACTACGGAGTGTGTGGGAGGTTGTGGCCAGAGTACGGGGTGCAGGGGAATGTGTGGGAGGGTGCAGGGACGGGGGCGGGGATCCAAGCACTGTACAGCCCAGCAGGGAGGTGACATGCTGTTCCAGATTTGCATGTCAACATGGCTCTGCCCATGTAGACATGAAATGACCGGAAGCAGCAAAATCGCGGCAGGAGCGGTCACATGACCACTCTGAGCCGGGGGGAGAGGGGCTGACAGCAGGGCAGGTAAGTGGTCTCTATCTACTTACCTGCCCCAATGTAGCCCAATAGTGTTATAATGAAAAAAAGTCAAAAGAAGCCTGATAACCCCTTTAATCTAAGAAGTGGTTTGGAGATGTATAAAACCTTACACGTCCTCCTTGTGTGATGTTACACTGATTCCATTTGTTTTCTTTGAAGTCTACAGTATATATACTGAATGTATCCTGTTTGTGGTATTGGATGGATGGCTGTTTTTTCCCGTAAATTACAGAATTTCCATCTTGCAGGATTTTCTTTACATCTGTTTGAAAAGCTTCGGTGTGTTTGTGTGTGTAGCTGTGCGCTTACTTATACTAGACTTGTTTATTTCAAACACTCCTAATGCTTTTCTCTTCTGACTACCACATTGTTAATTGCTCCTGACAGAAGCACATGGGAATAGTGCATGGATATAATGGCTTCTGACCAGTGCACACCATGCTACTAAACTCAGGAAATCACTCAGAAATTCACATCCGCTCCTCTGGATTCATCACTGAGCGTAGCTGCTGTGCGGAGGGAGGGCAGGATGAGATTTCTCCTCCGCAGGTAGCCGCTCCATTCCTCCGAGTACTAGGCTTTCTTGTCTGTCGTGTGCTGTGGGTACACTCATAGAAGTTACCGGCTTAGTACTTAGAAGGCTACGTACACACATTGTATATTTGCAGCTTTTTTTTTAACTTCTGTTTTTTTAGGGTTTTTTATCCAAATTGTAAATTTCAGAAATCTCATGCAAAGTTTTCTTTTTTGTATTTTTTTTTTCCCCTGACAGAATTGGGAAACTGCTGCATGTTTTATATATAGATATATAGATATATATAAAATCTGCAGCACGTCACGGCAAAAGCCACAAAAAGTACAGGAACCTTGCTAGAATGCAGCCCAGGAGCTGCAGAGGGGGAAACTTTTAGGTTTCAAGCTAAATTTCTGATGACAGGTTCCCTTTAAGCGTTTTTTTGCAGTGTTTTTTTTTTTTCTCCCATGCCGGTGTTTTTCTACTTACTGCTTTCTATCAGTCTAAACATAAAATGTTTTTATTGCCTTTTATTTAATGTGTGAGATGTAACAGCTAAGAAAGTAAAACCATCGGTCCTAGCCATTCTTATGCATTATGACATCTACCATATGGGTTAAGGATTTTAATAAATCTGACTTAAAGATGCAGCGATGCCAAATGTATTTTGTAATATTTTCTTACTATTTTATTTTTAAAATTGGGATGGGGTTCAAACTGTATTTTTTTTTCCCAACTTTTTTTTTTTTTTTTCAGTATTTAATAGGTTATGTGAACTTTCGTGTTGCTAAATGGTTAAGTTTATTTTCAGGTCTACAGTTTCAGAATAATACCCCAAGTGCTCACAACACCCCTAGTATACAGCTGAATTATTTTTTTTTTGGGTGGGGTACCTCATCCTGGCGGGTATTTTAATGTGTAGTGCCCACTGCAGGGGAAATGTAGTGTTGCAGATGAGTGTCCATACTGGTAAAGAATCACATAGTTGCATCTGTTATGATGAGTAGTGATGAGGAAGGTGCTAGCCACTGGTCAATACTCGATCGAGTATTGGGATTCTTGGGTACGCTTTGTGTTCGGTCGAGTATCACGGGTGCTTGGATGTGTTGTTCATGAAACATCAAACACGAAACCCTGGCTCACTTCAGTGAATGTCAAGAGCCGGCACCCCAGGGAGAGCCACTTGTAGTTTCTGAATGGCTTTCACTGGGGGTAGAAACAATGTTTTTGGATGTAATGTGTCCACCCAAAAAAACAACAAAAACCCTCCTTCCCTCCCCCAGAAATGCTCTTTTTATAGCTGGCTGTATGTGGGGGGAGACCCGAATTGCCCAATTATAGAGTTCCATTACACTCCTTACTATTGTTTAGCCCGTCAGAGTGTCTGATCAGCTCGCGTAAAGAGCACTTGACCATTGTAGTGTACACTCATCATTTCTCATTGTGAGCACTGAGCATGGTAGCGCTCACTCATCACTAATAATGAGATACATGGACAAGGGTTGTCTTGGCTTCTCTTTTTAACCTCATAACGACGGCCGTACGACTTAAAGCGGCGGCAAAACAGGGTACTTATTCTGTTCCGCCGCTTTAAAGCGGCGGCCCGAAAAAACCCTGTAGCGCCCCCCAGCGACCGAAAATCTCGGGGGTTTCAGCTACCGGGGGTAGCTGAGACCCCCCAGATTATGAATCGGGGTGTTTTTTTTGGACCCCGACCATGTGATCGCCGGTATACACCGTATACCGACGAACACATGAAAAAAAAATAAATGGCCGGTAAAACTGATTTCTTTTTCATCTGACATGATCAAACATGTCAGATGAGAAAGAAATCTAACCCCCTAGTGCCCCCAAAGCCCCCGGTACCGGAGAGTCCCCCCACCCCCACCCCTACCCCCACCCCTACCCCCACCGGACATCCAAAATGGCGCCGAAGCGCACAGAAAACTGCCGCCGGAGCCGGCTCTGCAGTCATTTCCCTCCGATCTGAAATGATCAAACATTTCAGATCGGAGGGAAATGTCCTCCCCCTGACCCCTCCTCCGGTCCACCGGAGCCCTCTGGTCACCGGAGCCCCCTCCGGTTCTCCAGAGCCACCACCCCCCTCCCCCCTCCGGAGCGTGGAAGATGGCGGCGCACAGCGCGCGGCCGCCTTCATTCTGCTCTTTCTGCCGCATGTGACACGTCATATGCGGCAGAAAGGTGTCCCCAGGTCCCACTAGGTCACCCCCCCCCCCCCCCCAAGCCCCCGGTTATACGTTACCTGTCTGCCGCTCCGGGCCCGCGATCGCCGCCTCCTTCTTCAATGCTGGCGGCGCATGCGCAGACAGCGGCTGTCAGCTGGATCCCTGCAAGCAGGGATCCTGCTGACGTCGCTGATGCACAGGCTCCACTGTGGACCGGGGGAGGGTGAGTGCAGTGATCTGCAGCCACACTCCTCACATGGAGAGGCTGCTGTTCCAGAAAATGGGGGGTACGTTCTGTGAGCGTGCCCCTCATATTCTGGAATGAGGTTACTGCAGGTCACTCTGCCCTAGGTTGGACCGGGGCAGTGTGAGTGCAGTATTCTCAGATTACTGCACCCACACTGCTCATGGAGAGCTTGCTCTTCCAGAAAATGGGGGATACGTTCCCTGAACGTGCCCCCCATATTCTAGAAGATCCAGAGTCGGCGCGGGACCTCCAAAATGGATTACAGCGACCGGAATTTCTTTATTTTCAATAAATTGGTAAAAGAGGAATGTTTCGGGGAGTGTTTTTTCAAATAAATTTTTTTTTTGTCTTTTTTTTTTCTATTACTGACTGGGTTAGTGATGTCGGGTATCTGTTCAGATGCCGTGACATCACTAACCCCAGGGCTTGATGCCAGGTGACATTACAGCTGGTATCAACCCCATATATTACCCCGTCTGCCACCGCACCAGGGCGCGGGATGAGCTGGGGCGAAGCGCCAGGATTGGCGCATCTAATGGATGCGCCACTTCTGGGGCGGCTGCGGCCTGCTATTTTTAGGCTGGGAAGAGTCCAATAACCATGGCTCTTCCCACCCTGAGAATACCAGACCCCAGCTGTCCGCTTCACCTTGGCTGGTGATCTAATTTGGGGGGACCCCACGTTTTTTTTTTTTTTTAAAAAAACGCCTGGGGAGCCCTCCAAATTGATCACCAGCCAAGGTGAAGCTGTCAGCTGTGGTTTGCAGGCTACAGCTGTCTGCTTTACCCTAGCTGGCTATCAAAAATAGGGGGGACCCCACGTCGTTTATTTTAATTATTAATTTTTTGGGGGGCTAAATACAAGGCTAGGCACCCTTTAGTGCCACATGAAAGGCACTAAAGGGCGCCAGCTTAGAATATGCAGGGGAATGGGACGTTATATTTGTTTGACATCTATCCATTCATCCATTGTAGCATTTTACGCTGTGTGCCCACAATCAGGGTTTGCAGCGTTTTGGGCGCAGAGTGTTTTCCCTGTGTCCATAATGCTGCGTTGTGCAGTAGAAGCACAGTGGAAGGATTTTTAGAAATCCCATGCCCAATGTGCTTCTTTTCTCCGCAGCATAAACCGACCTGTGGCGCAGCTTCCCGAGCCTCAGCATGTCAATTTATGCTGCGGAGATGAGTGTTCTCTGCAGGTAGCATAGAGCTCCACAGCGGCCTGAACCCAAATCGTGGGCTTGGGCAGCTGCGTTCTCCCGTGGACAACACTCACATCTCTGCAGGAGGCTGACACTGTGTACTAGATGCCGTGTCGCTGGATCATGGCCACATAGCCTAAAAGTGAGACATTTGTTGCTACAGCAACATTTTTGTGAAGTACCTGTGGATTCAAAATGCTTACTATACTCCTGAATAAAATCCAGTTTCCAAAATGGGGTCACTTGTGGGGGTTTTCTGATGTATAGGTACCCAAGGGGCCCTGCTAATGTGACATGGTGCGCGCAATTTATTTCAACTTTTCCAGAATTCAAATGGTGCTCCTTCCATTCCAAGCCCTCCCATTTATCCAAACAGAGGTTTTTGGCCACATGTGGGGTATCCCTGTGCTCATAAGACATTGGATAACAACCTGTGGGGTCCACGGTTTGTTGTTGTCTCTTGAAAAAGTGAGAAATTTGATGCTAAAGCAACAGTTTTGTGAAAAAAATGAAAATTTTCAATATGGCAACCTAAGCTTATCAAATTCTGTGAAGTACTCGTGGATTCAAACTGCTCACTATACACCTTGATAAAAGCCTTGAGGTGTCTTGTTTCCAGAATGAAGTCACTTGTGGGGGACCGCCACTGTTTAGGCACCTCAGGGGCTCTCCAAATGCAACCTGGCGTCCGCTATTGATTCCAGCCAATTTTGCAGTCAAATGGCACTCCTTCCCTTCCGAGCCCTGCCATGCGCCCAAACAGTTGATTTCCACCACATATAAGGTATCGCCAAACTCAGGAGAAATTGCACAATAAATGTTATGCTGAATTTTTTCCTTTTACTCTTGTAAAAAAAAAAGCTACCTGGTTGAAATAACAATTTTGTGGTAAAATTTTATTTATTTTTTTTCATGGCTCAACGTTATAAAATTCTGTGAAGCACCTGAGGGTTCAGGGTACTCACCAAACATCTAGATAAATTCCTTGAGGGGCCTAGTTTCCAAAATGGGGCCACTTGTGCGGGGTTTCTGCTGTTTAGTTACCTTAGGGGACCTCCAAATGCGACATGGTGCCCGCAATCTTTTTCAGCCAAATTTCCTTTCTAAAATTCAAATATTGCTCCTTTCGTTCCAAGCCCTCCCATTTGTCCAAACAAAGGTTTCAGACCACATGTGAGGTATCACCGCGCTCATAAAAAAGTGGTTAACAAACCTTGAGGTCAAATTTTTGGAATTACCTCTTGAAAAAGTGAGAAAATTGATGCTAAAGCAACATTTTTGAGAAAATTATTAAAATTTTCAATATGACAACGTAACGTTAACAAAATCTGTGAAGTACCTGTGGATCTAAAATGCTCACTATACCCCTAGATAGAAGCCTTGAGGGGTCTAGTTTCCAAAATGGTGTCACTTGTGAGGGATTTCTTCTGTTTAGGTACCTTAGCGGACCTGTAAATGCAACATGGTGCCCGCAATCTATTTCAGCCAAATTTGCTTTCCAAAATTCAAATATTGCTCCTTCTGTTCCAAGCCCTCCCATTTGTCCAAACAGAGGTTTCTGACCACATGTGGGGTATCGGCGCGCTCATAAGAAAGTGGGGAACAAGTTTTGAGGTCCATTTTGTTGTGTTATTTCTTCTAAAAGTGAATAAATTTGGGTTAGAGCAACATTTTTAGGTAAAATTTAATTTTTGCTTTTTTTCATTCCACATTGCTTTTGTTCATGTGAAGCACCTGAAGGGTTAATAAACTTCTTGAATGTGGTTTTGAGTACTTTGGGGGGTGCAGTTTTTAGAATGGTGTCACTTTTGGGTATTTTCTGTCATCTAGGCCTATTGAAGTCACTTCAAATGTGATGTGGTCCCTAAAAAACTGGTTTTGTAAATTTTGATGTAAAAATGAGAAATTGCTGATAAACTTTGAACCCCTCTAACTTCCTAACAAAAAAAAATTTTGTTTCCAAAATTGTGCTGATGTAAAGTAGACATGTGGGAAATGTTATTTATTAACTATTTTGTGTCACAGAAATCTCTGGTTTAACGGTATAAAAATTCAAAAGTTGAAAATTGCAAAATTTTCAAAATTTTTGCCAATATTCAATTTTTTTCATAAATAAACACAAAAAATATTGTCCTAAATTTGGTACTAACATGAAGTCCAATATGTGACGAAAAAACAATCTCAGAATCACCGGGATCCGTTGAAGCGTTCCAGAGTTATAACCTCATGAAGTGACACTGGTCAGAATTGCAAAATTTGGTCTGGTCATTAAGGTGAAAATTAGCTCCGTCACTAAAGGGTTAATTAAATTTACTTTTAGCAATAGTGATTTTATATTCAGGTAGGCAAGATATGCAGAAGTTGATGCATTCTCCATTTATTTCTCAAAACTTCTACAATACTAACATATTCCACCGCTATGAACACAGTGGAGCCTAACAGTCAACATCACATGCACATAAATCTGCACTGCCGCCAGTAGCGTAGGAACATTGTTACCCATCTACTCCTTACCGCTGAAATTGCCACACAAGGAAGGAAAACTTGTGGAATTGTAGAACTAACAGGATTGAAACGTTATTGATATGCAAATGCTTTATGCAATAAGCAAGGTCTAAATGGCTGAGTCATTAAGGACCATAGTACTGCAATGTAAGACCAACAATCAAATATTGACCTAAGGAAAAGCCAATAATGTCTGATGGGTTGGAGTCTGGCCCACCTGCCGATTTAGCTGTTCTATGCCAGCGGCAGCCATTGGCCTGATCTGCTCGGTCTTTTGATCGCGACCGGGTACTACACATCTGCCTCACATTCAAATCAATAGGAGATAGATGTGCAGCACCCAACCGGAGCTACGATCAGAAGACTAAAGGCTACTTTACACGCTGCGATATCTGTCCCGATATCGCTAGCTTGGTTACCGCCCCCATCTGTTGTGCGACACGGGCAAATCGCTGCCCGTGCCGCACAACATCGCGCAGACCCGTCACACATACTTACCTGCCCGGCGACGTCACTGTGACCAGCGAACTGCCTCCTTTCTAAGGGGGCGGTCCGTGCGGCGTCACAGTGACGTCACCGAGCGGCCGCCCAATAGAAGCGGAGGGGCGGAGATGAGTGGCCGGAACATCCCGCCCACCTCCTTCCTTCCCCATAGCGGCCGGAAGGCAGGTAAGGAGAGGTTCCTCGTTCCTGCAGCGTCACACATAGCGATGTGTGCTGCCGCAGGAGCGACGAACTACATCGTTACTGCTGCAGTAACGATAATCGAGAATGGACCCCCATGTCACCGATGAGCGATTTTGCACGTTTTTGCAACGATGCAAAATCGCTCATCGGTGTCACACGCAGCAACATCGCTAATACGGCCGGATGTGCGTCACAAATTCCGTGACCTCAACGACTCCGCATTAGCGATGTCGCAGCGTGTAAAGCCCCCTTAAGACCTCCGGAACAGAGCATTTTAGTCATCCTGCTGCTGCCGGCATTGAGAGCAGATGATCGGCGGGGCTACCGAGTGTCGGACCCTCGCCGATCAGACATTGATAACTTATCCTAAGAATAGGCCATCAATATTAAATAAGTAGACAACCTCTTTTAAAAACACAGCTTTTGTGTTAAAACAAAAATAAAATGACACATGATTAGTATCGCCGCAGCCAGAACGGCCCAATCTATAAGACTGTCATGTTATTTATTTCGGACTGCAGACACTGTAAAAAAAAAAAAAAAAAATTTAAAATAAACATGCCAGGAATTGTAGTTTCTTTTTCACCATACTGACACACAAGTGACTAAAAAGCGACCAAAAATTCATGTTACAAAAAAAGAAAAAAGTATATATAAACTAGAAGGTGGCCCGATTCTACGCATCGGGTATTCTAGAATTTACGTATTGTGTAGTTCATGTATGATTTTTGTTATATATATGTGCGGTATGTGCGTATATTTGTGTGTGCAGCGTTGTCTGTGTGTGGGTGTCTGTGTAGGGCAGTTGTTTGTGGTTTCCAGTGTGTGTGTGTGGTGTGTTGTGCAGTGCGCGCGCGCGCGTGTGTGTGTGTGTTGGGGGGAGGTGTGCACTCTACATCGTGCTCCATCCCCTATGCTGCGCACCCCCCATCGTGCTACATCTCCCATCCTGCGCACTCCCAAACGTGCTCCATCCGCCATGCTGCGCACTCTCAAACGTGCTCCATCCGCCATGCTGCGCACTCCCCATCGTGCTCCATTCCCTATGCTGCGCACTCCCCATCGTGCTCCATCCGCCACGCTGCGCACTCCCCATCGTGCTCCATCTCCTATGCTGCGCACTCCTAAACGTGCTCCATCCGCCATGCTGCGCACTCCCAAATGTGCTCCATCCACCATGCTGCGCACTCCCAAACGTGCTCCATCCGCCATACTCCACACTCCCCATCGTGCTCCATGCCCCATGCAGCGTACTCCCCATCGTGCTCTATCCCCTATGCTGCGCACCCCCCATCGTGCTCCATCATCCATGCTGCGCACTCCCAAACGTGCTCCATCCGCCATGCCGCGCACTCCCAAACGTGCTCCATCCGCCATGCTGCGCACTTCCAAACGTGCTCCATCCGCCATGCTGGGCACTCCCCATCGTGCTCCATCCCCCATGCAGTGCACTCCCTATCGTGCTCCATCCCCTATGCTGCGCACCCCCCATCGTGCTCCATCTCCCATGCTGCGCACTCTCAAACGTGCTCCATCCGCCATGCTGCGCACTCCCAAACGTGGTCCATCCGCCATGCTGCGCACTCCCAAACATGCTCCATCCGCCATACTCCGCACTCGCCATCGTGCTGCATCCGCCATGCTGCGCACTCCCAAACGTGCTCCATCCGCCATGCTGCGCACTCCCAAACGTGCTCCATCCGCCATGCTGCGCACTCCCAAACGTACTCCATCCGCCATGCTGCGCACTCCCAAACGTGCTCCATCCGCCATGCTGCGCATTACCAAACGTGCTCCATCCGCCATGCTGCGCCAGCATCAGCCTCTCTACCCGCATCATCAGCCTCTCTGCCCGCAGCATCAGCCTCTCTCCTCCCAGCATCAGCGTCTCTGTCTCTAGCATCAGGCTCTTTCCTTCCAGCCTCCCTCAGCATCAGCTTCCCTTTCCCAGCCTTCCCAAGGATCAGCCTCTCTCTTCCCAGCCTCCTTCCTCCCAGCCTCCCCCTCCCAGCCTCCCTCAGCATCAGCCTTCCTCTCCCAGTCTCCCCCAGCATCAGCCTCCCAAAGCATCAGCCTCCACCAGCATCAGCCTCTGTTCTTCCAGCCTCCTCCAGCATCAGCTTCCCTAAGCATCAGCCTCCCTCGTCCCAGCCTCCCTCAGCATCAGCCTCTCTCCTTCCAGCCTCCCTCAGCATCAGCCTCCTCTCCCCAGCCTTCCCTAGGATCAGCCTCTCTCCTCCCAGCCTCCTTCTTCCCAGCCTTCCCATCCCAGCCTCCTTCAGCATCAGCATTTCCCTCTTCTCCATGATCAGCCTCTCTGCTCCCAGCCTTCTCCAGCACGCCCTGCTCCTCTGCCGACACTCACACACCCGATCGCATGCACTCACACACACACCCGATCGCATCCACTCACACACACACCCGATCGCATTCACTCACACACACACCCGATCGCATCCACTCACACACACAGCCGATCGCATCCACTCACACACACACCCGATCGCATCCACTCACACACACCCGATCGCATCCACTCACACACACCCGATCGCATCCACTCACACACACCCGATCGCATCCACTCACACACACCCGATCGCATACACTCACACACACAGACACTGACGATATCGCACTTACGCGCTCATACTCACAACATCCGGGGATATCACATGCTTCTGGCCATGTGATCCTCAGTCAGGTCCTGGAAGATCACAACAGCACATTTTCGCCGCCGAGAAGCAAGCGATATCCCAGGATGTCGTGAGTATGTGGATGCGATGTGAGGTGTGTGTGAGGTGTGTATGAGAGTGAGTGTGAGTGTGATCTGATGTGTGTGTATGTTTGTGTGTGTGCGTGTGGACCTTCCGGCGCAGCAGGACCTTGATGGGCTTGTAACCATGCGAGCATGGTTACCAACGTATCCACACCACTCCCACCACTGCCGTGGGAGCGGGGGCCGGGGGAGGGGGAGGGAGTACAGTACTCACCTCCGTGACAGCGCTTGTAACCATGCGAGTATCCACACCACCCCTTTGGGAGCGGGGGCCGGGGGGGGGGGGGGGGGGGGTTGGGGGGGGGATAGGGAGTACCGTACTCACCTCCGTGACAGCCGTGTCAGTTAGAGAAATGCGCGGGGGGAGGGAGGGGGTGGGGCCAGAGCTAACGTGCATTGCGTGAGGGGGGCGGGGCGTGGCGTGGCTGAATTGCCAATGCCTGCAGGGTGCCGGGGCGAGAGGCCAATCTGTGGGGGGGGCGGAGCCTGGGCGAGCGGCTGGCCAATCCGTGTGGGGGCGCAGCCTGGGCGAGCGGCCAATCCGTGTGGGGGGGCGGGGCCATGGCGAGCCCAGCGGCCAATCAGCTTTGTGTCACCGTAAGGACACAATTTTGGAGCATGACAGACAGACAGACAGACAGATAGACAGACAGACAGACAGACAGACAGACAGAATAAGGCAATTATATATATAGATGCCAAACTGTCCCACAAAACAGGCCCTGACCTGGCTCATTTGGAAAATGAGTTACAACTCTAAGAATATGGCAATGCAAAAACAAATTAAGTTTTTTGTAAAATATAATTTTTTTTATTGTGGTACAAGTAGCAAAGCATAAAAAGATATGTCTGGTATCACTATAATTGTACTGACCCAAAGAATAAATCCGTCTTTTCACTTTTACCGCACAGTGAACCGCGCAAAAAAATAAGACCATAACAAATTGCTAGTTGCTGTTCATCCTGTGTCTTAGAACAAAACAAAAAAAATTGTGTATAACAGCAAGTAATTCATTAAAAACGTATAAATCTTTACTGAAACAGTGTATAAAATATGACATATTAAGATAGTACACACAGTGGTCAGCAGGTGGTGCCAGAGAACTATATCAAGGGAACTGCAACATAAGATGATAATGCTAGGATTCTCGTCGATCCAAAGCTCCGACAGTGACAATATAGAAACATCACAACCAGAAGTGGTCTTGCATAACAGCAGTGCAGAAACTGCCGTCACTATCCGAGAGGAGTAAGGAGAATCCCAGCAAAAAAACATATATTAAATGGCAGTCTATACCTCGTGTAAATGAGAGCGCCAAAACGATCCCTACATGCACGTTTCGGTGTACGCCTTCTTCCGGGGATCCCCATCGAGCAAAAAATAAGCCCTCACAGCGCTGTTCGCCAAAAATAAGTTACAGTTCTCAGAATATTACAACGGAAAAACTTTATTAAAAAAACTTTCACTGTATGATAGTAGAAAAACAAACTATATAAATCGCTTTAATCGCACCACCTGAAGAATAATACCATGTTCTCACTAACACCGCACAGTGAACGGCGCAAAAATAAAAATAAGAACTATTGTTGTACTGCTGTCTATTGATTAATTCTACCTCTCAAAAATCGGAATAAGGCTCTGGTCTCATTTATCCTCCGCCGAGCGCTTAGGTCAGGGTTTCCGTGTGGATCCTGTAAGGATACAGCTCGCTTGGCGGCATTTGAGGTATGCTCTGGAGACGACATTAAACATAACATCTAGGCTGCTTTATTAAAATGCCATAAAGCAAGCCACAGACAAGCAAAATAAATGGCCTTCCTTACCGGGAAACACAGTGCTAGCAATATCAGTACAGTTTTAGTCCAGCATGCAAGTCCAAGCATAGTCTTCACACAGGAGGACTTCTTACCTCCACACACAAAACACTAATGATTTCGCCTGGTCTTTTTTGTACCCCATACCACGCCCCCGGGGGGTTGCGACTTCCCTGGGGCAGAGCGCCACTGCCAGGACCGTCGTCTGCTGCTGCTGTCATTCCTGTTCTGCAGCTGGAACTGTTGCATCAACAGTTTATTGTCTTCCTTCTGAGCTTTCGGTTGCCGTTGTTGCTGCTGGAGATTTGCCCGCAGCAGCTGCTTTATCAGCTCCTCCATATTGTCTGTTTTTACCTTTGCTGACCCTTTTGCCCTCGACATGCAGTTCCCAGCTGCAGTCATACAGGCCCCTCAGGATTCGTGCCCACATTCTCACGAATTGTAGGAATACAGCTCACTCGGCGGAGTTTGAGGTGGGCACATGAAGCAACCCCTTCACGATGGCCGATTTTGCGCTTTACGTTTGTTTGGGGGGTTTTATCGCCAGCCTTCTGCTGAGAGCCATAACTTTTTTTATTTTTTTGTCAATATAGCCATATGAGGGCTCATTTTTTTGCAGAACGAGTTGTACTTTTAAATGCAACCATGAGTTTTACCATATAGGGTACTGGAAAATGGCAAAAAAATCCAAATGCAGAAAAATTGCAAATAAAGTGCGATTGCATGATGGTTTTTGAGATATTTTATTCACTGTGTTCAGTATATGGTAAAACTGATGTGCCGATGGGATGCCTCAGGTCAGTGCGAGATCGTAAACCCCAAACATAGGTATGTTTACTTTTATCTAAGGGGTTAAAAAAAAATCAAAGTTTGTCCAAAAAGCATGGTGCACGTTTTGCACCATTTTCCACCACCTGTAGCGTTCTCATTTTTTGGCATCTATGGCTCAGTGACTGCTTATTTTTTTGCGTCTCGAGCTACCATTTTTAATAGTACCATTTTTGCGCAGATGTTACGTTTTGATCACCTTGCATTTTGCGCAAATTGTAGCAACCGAAAAAACGTAATTTTGGCCTTTGAAATTCTTTTACCGCTACGCCGTGTACCAATCAGAATAATTAATTTTATATTTTGATAGCTCGGGCATTTCTGAACCTGGCAATACTAAATGTGTGTGTTTCTTTTTTTTTTTTCTTTTTCGCTCCTAATTGGGAGACCCAGACAGTGGGTGTATAGCTACTGCCTCTGGAGGCCGCACAAAGAACTACACTTAAAAGTGTAAGGCCCCTCCCCTTCTGGCTATACACCCTCCCGTAGGAGTACAGATTCCTCAGTTTTAGCTTTGTGCGCAAGGAGGTCAGACACGCACGCATAGCTCCATTGTTTTTAGTCAGCAGCAGCTGCTGACTATGTCGGATGGAAGAAAAGAGGGTCTATACAGACTCCCAGCATGCTCCCTTCTCACCCCACTTATGTCGGAGGTGTTTGTAAGGTTGAGGTACCCATTGCGGGTACGGCGGCAGGAGCCCACATGCTGATTCCTTCCCCATCCCTTTTTACAGGGCTCTGGGTGAAGTGGGATTTACCGGTCTCCAGGCACAGAGACCGTGCTCCATCTACAGCCCCTGGAGAAGATGCTGGATGGAGCGGAGTACATCAGGGACATGGCCCTGCTTCCTCAAGGTACTCTGTGTCCCCGTGTATCTGGCGCTCACACCGCAGCATGCTGGGTGTTGTAGTGCGCCGGGGGACATCAGCGCTGCGGCGCCTGTGCCATGGCCTCATTCAGCTTTGCTGAAGCAGGCACATTTATGGGAATAGGCCGCGCCGGCCGCTGGGACTGCGGCGCGGCTGGCACTTGTAGTGCGCCGGGGACTTCAGCGCGGCCTGCGCTTTTACGGCGGCCGCGCTGATAACTACAGTCCCCGGCTTTTGCGGCCTGCTTCCTTTCGTTCCCGCCCCCAGACCTGACAGTCAGGAGAGGGGCGGGACGCTGCCCACGTCTAGAACTCGGTCGCGCCGGCCGCTCGAACAGCGGCGCGGCTGGCACTTGCGGTGCGCCGGGGACTTCAGCGCGGCCCGCGCTTTTACGGCGGCCGCGCTGATAACTCGAGTCCCCGGCTTTTGCGGCCTGCTTTCGTTCGTTCCCGCCCACAGACCTGCCAGTCAGGAGAGGGGCGGGACGCTGGCCAGTGCATCAGCGCTGAGGGCTGGAGTCGTTTTTACATACTCCAGCCCTCACAGTCAGCACAGAGGGGACACTGTTCCCGCACTTTTGTTTGGGAACTCCCACGGACCGCCCCTCTCCACAGAAGCCGGCAGCCATTCTTGCTGACACGCTGAGCTGCAGAGGGGAGCCGGGGAGACCCAGACAAGGCATTCTGCAGCCTCTTACCCGCTGTTCAGCGGGCGGTAAGCAGCCCTCAGGGCTCACCCCCTCTTGTGCTCGTAGTATTCTTAGTATTTTGTTGCTACAAATACTTGGTATTACATAGCGCTGGTCGCCCTTTGGCTATAGACTCTCTCACATGCAGAGAGCCAGCAGCATGTCGCCCGTAAAACGCAAGGGTGCCAAGGCACAGACATTGTATGCTTCCTGCACCGCATGTGGGACTTTTCTACCGGCAGGCTCCACGGACCCCCATTGTGTGCAGTGCTCGGCCCCTGCGGCGCTTGCACAGTCGGGACCTCTGCTGGACGTGTCCCAGGGTGTACCACCTGTGAATGCTGTCCAGGTGACAGGAACTGAGTTTGCAGCTTTTGCTGACAGAATGTCTCTCACTATGTCACAAATTCTTGACACATTGCGAGCTAGGCCTGTACTTCAGACCACGGACACTGTGCATGTATTGCCCCCTGGTCCCCCTCAGCTCCTAGCTCCGGGACGGGCATCTACACCTCAGGGTGAAGACTCTGACTCGGACGATGGCCCCGGGCAGCCTAAGCGGGCTCGTTATGACGGGCCTTCACATTCATCTCAATGGTCTGGATCCCAGCGGGATGAATCTATGGGTGATGAGGCGGACTTAACTGATCAGGATTCTGATCCTGGGACCGCTCTCAATCTAGATACACCAGATGGTGACGCAATAGTTAATGATCTTATATTTAACATCAATAAGATGTTGAATATTTCCCCACCAGCTCCTCCTGTAGAGGAGTCAGCTTCGCAGCACGAGAGAATCCATTTCAGATACCCTAAGCGTACATTAAGCACTTTTCTGGACCACGCTGACTTCAGAGACGCAATCCAGAAACCCCACGCTTATCCTGAAAGGCGTTTTCCTAAACGACTTAAAGATACACGCTACCCTTTTCCCTCTGAAGTGGTCAAGGGTTGGACCCAGTGTCCAAAAGTGGATCCTCCAATTTCCAGGCTTGCAGCCAGATCCTTGGTTGCTGTTGAAGATGGAGCGGCACTTAAAGATGCCACTGACAGGCAGATGGAGCTCTGGCTGAAATCCATCTATGAAGCGATTGGAGCGTCATTAGCGCCTTCTTTTGCGGCCGTATGGGCACTCCAAGCTATCACGGCCGGGCTTGCGCGAGTCGACTCAGTCACACGTGCATTTGCCCCGCAGGTAGCACCATTGACCTCGCAAATGGCGGCATTCGCGTCGTACGCGATTAATGCTGTTCTTGACGCTACAAGCCGCACGGCAGTGGCGTCAGCCAACTCAGTTGTTTTGCGTAGGGCTCTGTGGTTGAGACATTGGAAAGCAGATTCTCATTCCAAGAAGTGCTTAACCAATTTGCCTTTTTCTCGTGACCGATTGTTTGGAGAGCGTTTGGATGAAATCATCAAACACTCCAAGGGTAAGGACTCTTCCTTACCGCAACACAGACAAAACAAGCCCCAACAGAGGAGGGGTCAGTCTGGTTATCGGTCCCTTTCGAGGACAGGGCAGGTCCCAATTCGCCTCGTCAAAAAAGACTCAAAAGGACCAGAGACGTTCAAATTCTTGGAGGTCTCAGTCACGCCCAAAAAGACCAGCCGGAGGAACCGTTGCCAAAACGACGTCCTCCTGACTTGCGGTCTCCGATGCCCACACCCGCGGTCGGTGGGAGGCTGTCCCACTTTGGCGACATTTGGCTAGCAAATGTCAAAGACCGTTGGGTGAGAGATATTCTATCTCACGGGTACAGGATAGAGTTCGGTTCTCGTCCGCCAACTCGTTTCTTCAGAACTTCTCCACCACCAGACCGAGCCGATGCTCTGTTGCAGGCGGTGGCCGCTCTAAAGGCGGAAGGAGTGGTGACCTCCGTCCCTCTTCAGGAACAGGGTCACGGTTTTTACTCCAATCTGTTTGTGGTCCCAAAAAAGGACGGATCGTATCGTCCCGTCCTGGATCTGAAGTTGCTCAACAGACACGTAAAAGTCAGGAGGTTCCGGATGGAATCCCTACGCTCCGTCATAGCCTCAATGTCTCAGGGAGATTTTCTAGCATCAATAGACATCAAAGATGCGTATCTCCACGTGCCGATTGCACCAGAGCATCAGCGTTTCCTACGTTTCGTCATACACGACGAGCACCTACAGTTCGTAGCGTTACCCTTCGGTCTGGCAACAGCCCCCCGGGTCTTCACCAAAGTCATGGCAGCAGTAGTAGCTGTTCTGCACTCGCAGGGTCACTCGGTCATCCCGTACCTAGACGACCTGCTTATAAAGGCATCCTCTCAAGAAGCATGCCAACACAGTCTGAAGGTGGCGCTAGACACTCTCCAGACTTTCGGGTGGATTATCAACTTTCCAAAGTCTCATCTAACCCCGACCCAATCTCTGACTTATCTTGGCATGGAGTTTCATACTCTATCAGCGATAGTGAGGCTTCCACTGGACAAGCAGTGCTCGCTACGGACTGGAGTGCAATCTCTCCTTCAGAGCCAGTCGCACTCACTGAGGCGCCTCATGCATTTCCTAGGAAAGATGGTAGCAGCAATGGAGGCAGTCCCGTTCGCGCAGTTTCATCTGCGCCCTCTCCAATGGGACATTCTGCGCCAATGGGATGGGAAATCGACGTCCCTCGACAGGACTGTCTCCCTCTCTCAGACTGCCAAGGACTCTCTACGTTGGTGGCTTCTCCCCAACTCATTGTCACAGGGAAAGTCGTTCCTTCCCCCGTCCTGGGCAGTGGTCACGACAGATGCGAGCCTATCAGGGTGGGGAGCGGTGTTTCTCCACCACAGGGCTCAGGGGACGTGGACTCAGGAAGAGTCCACCTTGCAGATCAATGTTCTGGAAATCAGAGCAATCTATCTTGCCCTGCGAGCCTTCCAACAATGGCTGGAAGGCAAGCAGATTCGGATTCAGTCGGACAATTCCACGGCGGTGGCGTACATCAACCACCAAGGGGGAACACGCAGTCGCCAAGCTTTTCAAGAAGTCCAGCGGATTTTGACGTGGGTGGAAAGCAGAGCGTCCACCATATCTGCAGTTCACATCCCAGGCGTGGAAAACTGGGAAGCAGACTTTCTCAGTCGCCAGGGCATGGACGCAGGAGAATGGTCCCTTCACCCGGACGTGTTTCAACAGATCTGTTGCCGCTGGGGGTCGCCGGACGTCGATCTGATGGCGTCACGGCACAACAACAAGGTCCCAGTTTTCATGGCACGGTCTCACGATCACCGAGCGCTGGCGGCAGACGCCTTGGTTCAGGATTGGTCGCAATTCCGACTCCCCTATGTGTTCCCACCTCTAGCATTGTTACCCAGAGTTCTCCGGAAAATCAAGTCCGACTGCCAGCGAGCCATACTCGTCGCTCCAAATTGGCCAAGAAGGTCGTGGTACCCGGATCTGTGGCATCTCACGGTAGGCCAACCGTGGGCACTACCAGACCGTCCAGATCTGCTGTCTCAAGGGCCGTTTTTCCATCTGAATTCTGCGGCCCTGAACCTGACTGTGTGGCCATTGAGTCCTGGATCCTAGCGGCCTCAGGTTTATCTCAGGGAGTTGTTGCCACAATGAGACAGGCTAGAAAACCATCCTCAGCTAAGATCTATCACAGGACGTGGAAGATATTCTTAGCGTGGTGCTTGGCTCAAGGGTTTTCTCCCTGGCCATTTGCATTGCCAATTTTTCTTTCCTTCCTGCAGTCTGGGTTGGAAAAAGGTTTGTCCCTTAGCTCGCTTAAGGGTCAAGTCTCCGCGTTATCCGTATTCTTTCAGAAGCGCTTGGCACAGCTTTCTAAAGTACGCACGTTTCTCCAAGGAGTTTGTCATATCGTTCCTCCTTACAGACGGCCATTGGAACCCTGGGATCTGAACAAGGTTCTCCTTGCTCTTCAAAAGCCGCCTTTCGAGCCTTTGAAAGAGGTTCCCCTTTCTCGGCTTTCACAAAAGGTAGTTTTTCTTGTAGCGGTCACGTCTCTTCGAAGAGTGTCCGAGCTGGCGGCGTTATCTTGCAAATCTCCCTTCCTGGTATTTCACCAAGACAAGGTAGTACTGCGTCCAATTCCAGAGTTTTCTCCCAAGGTGGTTTCTTCCTTTCATCTCAATCAGGATATCACTTTGCCATCTTTGTGTCCGCATCCAGTTCACCAATTTGAAAAGGGTTTACATCTGTTGGACCTGGTGAGAGCACTCAGGATTTACATTTCTCGCACGGCGCCTCTACGCCGTTCGGATGCGCTCTTTGTCCTAGTCGCTGGTCAGCATAAGGGATCGCAAGCTTCCAAATCCACCCTGGCGCGGTGGATCAAGGAACCAATTCTTCACACATACCGTTCTGCTGGGCTTCAGATTCCATCTGGACTGAAGGCCCATTCTACCAGAGCCGTTGGTGCGTCCTGGGCGTTGAGGCATCAGGCTACGGCTCAGCAAGTGTGCCAGGCGGCTACCTGGTCGAGTCTACACACGTTTACCAAACACTATCAAGTGCATACCTACGCTTCGGCAGACGCCAGCCTAGGTAGACAGGTCCTTCAGGCGGCGGTGGCCCACCTGTAGGAAGAGGCTGTATGACAGCCCGTTCATGTGGTATCTTTTTACCCACCCAGGGACTGCTTTTGGACGTCCCACTGTCTGGGTCTCCCAATTAGGAGCGAAAAAGAAGAAGGGAATTTTGTTTACTTACCGTAAATTCCTTTTCTTCTAGCTCCAATTGGGAGACCCAGCACCCGCCCTATCTGTTTTTAGGGTTTCGTTTTTTCGGGTGCACATGTTGTTCACGTTGTTTCTTAAGTTCTCCGATCTAGTTATCGGATTGAATTTGTTTTTGAAACTGTTATTGGCTTTCCTCCTTCTTGCTTTGGTACTAAAACTGAGGAATCTGTACTCCTACGGGAGGGTGTATAGCCAGAAGGGGAGGGGCCTTACACTTTTAAGTGTAGTTCTTTGTGCGGCCTCCAGAGGCAGTAGCTATACACCCACTGTCTGGGTCTCCCAATTGGAGCTAGAAGAAAAGGAATTTACGGTAAGTAAACAAAATTCCCTTCTTTTTAACCCTTTGACTTTCAGTGGGGCAAATGGGGGTCACTTGGGTGATTTGCGGTCACAGGCGAGTCCTCCTGACCACTGGAGACCTGTGACCTCCGCAAATCAGACCGTGACTGAACTGAGGACTCACCTGAGTGACGTCACCACTGATTGAACCTCACAGCGGGCAGTCATGTTCTGTGGCGCTCGCTGTGAGCGTCAGATGTAGCAGCGCTGAAAGCGTCATGGGACGGAGTGAGAGATGCAAGAGGAATGAATTTGCTGCTTCTGTTTTGCTAAACGATTTTGACAAACTACAGACAAACTGCAACGTGGGTACAGCAAATTTGACTTCCCCGTAAAGTGTATGAGAATTCAGAAGTCAGAACTTGCTGACAACAAAACTGCACCAAAAAACACGGCCAACAACACAGTGTGCGCATGTAGCCTAACATATACCCTCCCTGCTCACAGCCGGATCGTCTAAAAACCTCTCTCTCCCGTTGACCTTTTAAAGACTAAAGGCTACTTTACACGCTGCAATATCGGTCCCGATATCGCTAGCGTGGGGACCCGCCCCCATCTGTTGTGCGACACGGGCAAATCGCTGCCCGTGCCGCACAACATCGCGCAGACCCGTCACACATACCTGCCCGGCGACGTTGCTGTGACCGGCGAACCGCCTCCTTTCTAAGGGGGCGGTCCATGCGGCGTCACGGTGACGTCACTGAGCGACCGCCCAATAGAAGCGGAGGGGCGGAGATGAGTGGCCGGAACATCCCGCCCACCTCCTTCCTTCCTCATAGCGGCCGGGACGCAGGTAAGGAGAGGTTCCTCGTTCCTGCGGCGTCACACATAGCGATGTGTGCTGCTGCAGGAGCGACGAACTATATCGTTACTGCTGCAGTAACGATAATCGAGAATGGACCCCCATGTCACCGATGAGCGATTTTGCACGTTTCTGCAACGATGCAAAATCGCTCATCGGTGTCACACGCAGCAACATCGCTAATGCGGCCGGATGTGCGTCACAAATTCCGTGACCCCAACGACTCCTCATTAGCGATGTCGCAGCGTGTAAAGCCCCCGTAAGGCCTAAGCTACACGACATGAAAATAGGTGCGAGTGGAGTTCGATAAAAATTCGCATTCCACTCGGACCAATATTACTCTATGTCCCAGCACCCATGAGCGATTATTTTCTCAGCCGTAATCGGACCGAGAAAACAATCGCAGCATGCTGCGACTGTAATGCGAGACTTTCTCTCGCACCCATTCAAGTCAATGGGGCGAGAGAAAAATCGCACTGCACTCACAGTACACTGGTGTACCACGAATGCAGAGCGAGAATGGCAATAGCCGGCTACGCAGGAGAGAGGGAGATAAATCCTTCCCTCCCCTCCACATCACCGGCCCGCCCCTCCTCAGAGCCGGCCCGCCCCCGCAGCTGAGATACGTTCACACGATCGGACCTCAGTCGCAATGACACGCGGCTCTGCTGTACTGCCAGCGTGAGCCGAGTGTCATGCGAGGGGATCGCAGTAATCCGCGTGTGGCCCCGGCCTAATGATCTAACTCTTCAGGATGCAGGATCAGGCATTGTTTACAGTAATTAGGCACCGTATTTTACCTTTTGATTTCCTGGTTAATAGAGGTAGGCCAAAGTTTATTCTCACTAATTAGAGATTTTTGCTGGGAAATTAGTGCTAATGCCACTTGCATTAGAGGACACTTAGTGGGGTTCATATGGGTATCCTATACACATAGATTGGACAGGATAATGAATTATACAGTATTGAAAGACTCAGGATCAGTGTTTCTAACATTTATTCCTTTGAGTGTGAATATGGTAGGATAAAGCCGATTTTGATCAGTGGCCTACCATGTTGGTAGAGTTATCCTATGTGTCCACGTTGCTTTTTCCCTGCTTTTTACCTGCTTTTTTGCTGCTTTTTTAACTGCAGCGTTTAATGCCAAAATGGTTGTGTTCTGCTTTTCAAGCAAATTCTATGGGAATTTGGGTTTCTTGTCCGCACTTTGCAGTTCAAACTGCAGCCTTTTTGTGGCAGAAATTCGGGCAAAAACTCTGCTTTGTAGTGCAAAACCCTAATAGCAAAAACAATTGACATGTCAATTGTTTTTGCCATTTGAGTTTTGAACTGCAAACCGGATGCGGTTTTTTGAACTTCGCATGCTCAGTATCATACCGGATTCGTCAGAAAACGGACGGGCCGCATGGAAAAACTTATGCAACGGATCCGGTTTTTTTTGCCGCATCCGTTGCATAGATTTTTGAGCCGGATTGTGCTGCACTGCAAAAACCGGATGTGTGAAAGCAGCCTTAGCCGGTACACCATCTTGCTGTACAGTTCACATTCTGCTTTTTTTTTTGTTACTGATTTTGAATTTTTTGTAGGCTGCTCTTCATCCTCCCCCTGCAGAATACAAGCTGGTTGTTCCGTTGTTCTCACAAATGCTTCTATTGGTAATGGAGCCATTGGTGAAATCAAGTTTCTTGAAAAGCAAACAGGATTTCAAGCAACAGAATAAATAAACTACCACAATGGTGACGCTAATTAAAGATCCAGTCGATGTGGCACATACCTTTTTTAGGTATAGAATAAATGTTTTTTTGAAGGACTTGCTGCTTTCATATTTGCTTCTTGTATTCTCTGCCAATGGATCCAGAGGTTTACAGATGCATTGGTGTTAGTTTAGTTTTATATAAAGAGATAAAACACACGTAAGTGACTTCACAACAATATTCACTGTTTAACCCCTTAAGGACGAAGCCAGTTTTGTACTTAATGCCCAGGCCATTTTTTGTAATTTTGACCAGTGTCCCTTTATAAGGTTATAACTCTGGAACGCTTCAATGGATCCCGGTGATTCTGAGATTGTTTTTTCTTTGTCGCTCCATTGGGAGACCCAGACAATTGGGTGTATAGGCTATGCCTCCGGAGGCCGCACAAAGTATTACACTTAAAAGTGTTAAGCCCCTCCCCTTCTGCCTATACACCCCCCGTGCTCCCACGGGCTCCTCAGTTTTTTGCTTTGTGCGAAGGAGGTCAGACACGCACGCACAGCTCCACAGATTGGTAAGCAGCAGCTGCTGACCATGTCGGATGGAAGAAAAGTGGGCCCATATAGAGCCCCCAGCATGCTCCCTTCTCACCCCACTCTTGTCGGTGGTGTTGTAAGGTTGAGGTATCCATTGCGGGTACGGAGGCTGGAGCCCACATGCTGTTTTTCCTTCCCCATCCCCCTTAGGGCTCTGGTGGAAGTGGGATCCTATCATCCTTCATCCACAACTCCTGTGGAGCCTGCTGGATAGGAGCCGGGTATCGTTCAGGGACATGGCCCTGCTACTTGGAGGTACTCTGTATCCCGGTGGGGACCGCGCACAGCAACACTCTAGCTTTGCTGGGTGTGCTAGTGCATCGGGGACCACGGCGCTGACCGGGTTAATATGTGCCATTACACACTCAGCGTTGCTGAGTGTGTTTATGTATAGGGACTGCCGCACTGACCGCCGCGGCCATGGAAACACTGCGGCGCGGCTGGGACTTGTAGTGCGCCGGGGACTTTCACGCCGGCCGCGCTTTTACGGCGGCCGCGTTTATTAGTAGAGTACCCGGCTTTTTGCGGCCTAGTTTCCTTTCCTCCCGCCCACAGCCCTGACAGGCAGGGGAAGGGCGGGACGCTGCACAGAACGAGCAGCACTGAGGGCTGGAGCATGCTTTGCATACTCCACCCCCCTCACTGTGCACAGTGCGGGCACCAGTTCCCGCACTTTCTGGGTCACGCCCACGGCTCCCTCCTCTCCTCAGGACGCCGGCAGCCATTCCTGTCAGCTCCTCGGACGCAGCAGAGGGGGACAAAGTCTGGGAGACCCAGGCAGGGACTCTGGTGGCCTCACAACCGCTTTAGGCGGGTGGTAAGCAGCACCTGTGGTGCTAGCCCCATTGTGCAGTAGTGTAACATTATATGTTTATGGTATATATGTTTTACACTGTATGGTGCACAGTTGATTTCTGGCTATATACCCTATTGTGTTACTCAGGGAAGATAATAGCATGGCGCCCACGAAAGGCAGGGGTGCCAAAACACAGGCTTATTATGTTGCCTGCGCCGCATGTACGACCCCGCTACCGGCAGGTTCCACTAACCCTCATTGTGTGCACTGTTCGGCCCCTGTGGCACTTACTCAGCCGGAGCCTCTGCTAAGAGGGGCCCAGGGGGAGCCACCTGCTAACACTGTTCAGGTGACGGGGACGGAGTTTGCAAAACTCTGAGACTATGGCTAAGATACTAGAAGCCTTGCAGTCCAGGCCGGTATCTCAGCACAGGGACTCTGTTGAATCTTTGTTCCCTGGCCCACCTCAGCTGGACCAACAATGTCCTCCCGGGGTATCTCATGGATCCCAGGCTGAGGGTTTTGACACAGACCCCAGCCCCAGACCGACTAAGCGAGCTCGCTTAGATTTTCCCTCGACATCATCATATTGTGCAGGGTCTCAGAGGGGGGAATCTCTGGTTGATGATGCGGAGACAGCTGATCAGGATTCTGATCCTGAGGCCGCTCTCAATCTTGATACTCCGGACGGGGACGCCATAGTGAACGACCTTATTGCGTCGATCAATCGTATGTTGGATATTTCTCCCTCAGCTCCTCCGGTGGAGGAGTCAGCTTCTCAGCAGGAGAAATTCCGTTTCAGTTTTCCCAAGCGTACACCGAGTATGTTTCTGGACCACTCTGATTTCAGAGAGGCAGTCCAGAATCACCATGCTTGTCCAGATAAGCGTTTTTCTAAGCGCCTTAAGGATACACGTTATCCTTTTCCCCCTGACGTGGTCAAAAGTTGGGCTCAGTGTCCCAAAGTGGATCCTCCAATCTCCAGACTGGCAGCTAGATCCATACTTGCAGTGGAAGATGGGGCTTCACTCAAAGATGCCACTGACAGGCAGATGGAGCTCTGGTTGAAATCCATCTATGAAGCTATCGGCGCTTCTTTTGCCCCAGCGTTCGCAGCCGTATGGGCGCTACAAGCTATCTCAGCAGGTCAAGCGCAAATTGACGCAGCCACACGCACGTCCGCGCCACAGGTGGCGTCCATAACCACTCAGACGTCGGCATTTGCGTCTTACGCTATTAATGCTGTCCTGGACTCTGCGAGCCGTACGGCGGTTGCAGCCGCCAATTCGGTGGTACTCCGCAGGGCCTTGTGGCTACGGGAATGGAAGGCAGATTCTGTTTCCAAAAAGCGCTTAACCAGTTTGCCAATTTCTGGCGACCGATTGTTTGGCGAGCGTTTGGATGAAATCATCAAACAATCCAAGGGAAAGGATACATCCTTACCCCAGCCCAAACCGAACATACCCCAACAGAGGAAGGGGCAGTCGAGGTTTCGGTCCTTTCGGGGCGCGGGCAGGTCCCAATTCTCCTCGTCCAAAAGGCCTCAGAAAGATCAAAGGAACTCTGACGCATGGCGGTCTAAGTCACGTCCTAAAAAGGCCACCGGAGGTGCCGCTACCAAAGCGGCTTCCTCATGACTTTCGGCCTCCTCACTCCGCATCTTCGGTCGGTGGCAGGCTCTCCCGCTTTTGCGACGCCTGGCTGCCACGGGTAAAAGACCGTTGGGTGAGAGACATTCTGTCTCACGGTTACAAGATAGAGTTCACCTCTCGTCCCCCGACTCGATTCTTCAGGTCATCCCCGCCTCCCGAGCGAGCCGAGGCTCTTCTGCAGGCGCTGGGCACTCTGAAGGCAGAAGGAGTGGTGGTCCCTGTTCCTCTTCAGCAACAGGGCCACGGTTTTTACTCCAACTTGTTTGTGGTCCCAAAGAAGGACGGGTCTTTCCGTCCTGTCCTGGACCTGAAACTTCTCAACAAACACGTAAAGACCAGGCGGTTCCGGATGGAATCCCTCCGCTCCGTCATCGCCTCAATGTCCCAAGGAGATTTCCTTGCATCGATCGATATCAAAGATGCTTATCTCCACGTACCGATTGCTCCGGAGCACCAGCGCTTCTTGCGCTTCGCCATAGAAAACGAACACCTGCAGATCGTGGCACTGCCGTTCGGCCTGGCAACAGCCCCACGGGTTTTCACCAAGGTTATGGCTACTGTAGTAGCGGTCCTCCACTCTCAGGGTCACTCGGTGATCCCTTACTTGGACGATCTCCTGATCAAGGCACCCTCTCAAGAGGCATGCCAACACAGCCTCGACGCTACCCTGGAGACTCTCCAGAGTTTCGGGTGGATCATCAATTTTCCAAAGTCAAATCTGACACCGGCCCAATCGCTCACATACCTTGGCATGGAGTTTCATACCCTCTCAGCGATAGTGAAGCGTCCGCTGATCAAGCAGCGGTCACTACAGACAGGGGTACAATCTCTCCTTCAAGGCCAGTCACACCCCTTGAGGCGCCTCATGCACTTCCTGGGGAAGATGGTGGCAGCAATGGAGGCAGTTCCTTTCGCGCATTTTCACCTGCGTCCTCTTCAATGGGACATCCTACGCAAATGGGACAGGAAGCCGACGTCCCTCGACAGGAACGTCTCCCTCTCTCAGGCGACCAAAGCTTCCCTTCGGTGGTGGCTTCTTCCCACTTCATTATCGAAGGGGAAATCCTTCCTACCCCCATCCTGGGAGGTGGTCACGACGGACGTGAGTCTGTCAGGGTGGGGAGCGGTTTTTCTCCACCACAGGGCTCAGGGTACGTGGACCCAGCAAGAGTCCTCGCTTCAGATCAATGTTCTGGAAATACGGGCAGTGTATCTTGCCCTGAAAGCGTTCCAGCAGTGGCTGGAAGGCCAGCAGATCAGAATTCAGTCGGACAATTCCACAGCGGTGGCATACATCAACCACCAAGGCGGCACACGCAGTCGGCAAGCCTTCCAAGAAGTCCGGCGGATTTTGATGTGGGTGGAAGCCACGGCCTCCACCATCTCTGCAGTTCACATTCCAGGCGTGGAAAACTGGGAAGCAGATTATCTCAGTCGCCAGGGCATGGACGCAGGGGAATGGTCCCTTCACCCGGACGTGTTTCAGGAGATCTGTTGCCGCTGGGGGGTGCCGGACGTCGACCTCATGGCGTCCCGGCACAACAACAAGGTACCGATGTTCATGGCACGGTCTCAAGATCCCAGAGCTCTGGCGGCAGACGCCTTAGTTCAGGATTGGTCGCAGTTTCAGCTCCCTTATGTGTTTCCTCCGCTGGCACTGTTGCCCAGAGTGTTACGCAAGATCGGGCCGACTGCCGCCGCGTCATCCTCGTCGCTCCAGACTGGCCGAGGCGGTCGTGGTACCCGGATCTGTGGCATCTCACGGTCGGCCAACCGTGGGCACTACCAGACCGACCAGACTTGCTATCTCAAGGGCCGTTTTTCCATCTGAATTCTGCGGCCCTCAACCTGACTGTGTGGCCATTGAGTCCTGGATCCTAGCGTCTTCAGGGTTATCTCAAGAGGTCATTGCCACTATGAGACAGGCTAGGAAACCAACGTCCGCCAAGATCTACCACAGGACGTGGAAAATTTTCCTGTCGTGGTGCTCTGCTCAGGGTTTTTCTCCCTGGCCTTTTGCCTTGCCCACTTTTCTGTCCTTCCTTCAATCTGGACTGGAAAAGGGTTTGTCGCTCGGCTCCCTTAAGGGACAAGTCTCAGCGCTCTCTGTGTTTTTCCAGAAGCGCCTAGCCAGACTTCCACAGGTACGCACGTTCCTGCAGGGGGTTTGTCACATCGTTCCTCCTTACAAGCGGCCGTTAGAACCCTGGGATCTGAACAGGGTGCTGATGGTTCTTCAGAAACCACCATTCGAGCCAATGAGAGATATTTCTCTCTCACGCCTTTCGCAGAAAGTGGTTTTTCTAGTAGCAGTCACTTCACTTCGGAGAGGGTCTGAGCTAGCAGCGCTGTCATGCAAAGCCCCTTTCCTGGTTTTTCACCAGGACAAGGTGGTTCTGCGTCCGGTTCCGGAATTTCTCCCTAAGGTGGTATCCCCCTTTCATCTCAATCAGGATATCTCCTTACCTTCTTTTTGTCCTCATCCAGTTCACCAATGTGAAAAGGATTTGCACTTGTTAGATCTGGTGAGAGCACTCAGACTCTACATTTCTCGTACGGCGCCCCTGCGCCGCTCGGATGCACTCTTTGTCCTTGTCGCTGGCCAGCGTAATGGGTCACAGGCTTCCAAATCAACCTTGGCTTGGTGGATCAAGGAGCCAATTCTCGAAGCCTACCGTTCGGCTGGGCTTCCGGTTCCCTCAGGGCTGAAGGCCCATTCTACCAGAGCCGTGGGCGCGTCCTGGGCTTTGAGGCACCAGGCTACGGCTCAGCAGGTGTGTCAGGCGGCTACCTGGTCGAGCCTGCACACTTTCACGAAACACTATCAGGTGCATACCTATGCTTCGGCGGATGCCAGCCTAGGTAGACGAGTCCTTCAGGCGGCGGTTGCCCACCTGTAGGAAGAGGCCGTTTTACGGCTCTCTTACGAGGTATTATTTTACCCACCCAGGGACTGCTTTTGGACGTCCCAATTGTCTGGGTCTCCCAATGGAGCGACAAAGAAGAAGGGAATTTTGTTTACTTACCGTAAATTACTTTTCTTCTAGCTCCAATTGGGAGACCCAGCGCCCGCCCCTGTTTTTTTGTGTACACATGTTGTTCATGTTGAATGGTTTCAGTTCTCCGATATTCCTTCGGATTGAAGTTACTTTAAACCAGTTTATAATTCTTTTTCCTCCTTCTTGCTTTTGCACCAAAACTGAGGAGCCCGTGGGAGCACGGGGGGTGTATAGGCAGAAGGGGAGGGGCTTAACACTTTTAAGTGTAATACTTTGTGCGGCCTCCGGAGGCATAGCCTATACACCCAATTGTCTGGGTCTCCCAATTGGAGCTAGAAGAAAAGGAATTTACGGTAAGTAAACAAAATTCCCTTCTTCGTGACATATTGGGCTTCATGTTAGAGGTAAATTTAGGATGATATTTTTTTATTTTATTTGTGAAAAAATCTGAAATTTGACAAAAAAAATTAAAAAATTTGCAATTTTCAAACTTTTAATTTTTATGCCCATAAACCAGAGAGTTATGTCACACAAAAAAGTTAATAAATAACATTTCCCACTTGTCTACTTTAGATAAGCACAATTTTTGAAACAAAATTTTTTGGGGTTAGGAAGTTAGAAGGGTTCAAAGTTCATCAGCAATTTCCCATTTTTTCAACAAAATTTACAAAGCCATTTTTTTAGGGACCACATCCCATTTGAAGTGACTTTGAGAGGCCGAGCTGACAGAAAATACCCAAAAGTGACACCATTCTAAAACCTGCACCCCCCCCCCCAAGGTACTCAAAACCACATCCAAGAAGTTTATTAACCCTTCAGATACTTCACAGGAACTAAAGTAATGTGGAATGAAAAAAAATAAAAATTAACATTTTACCTACAAATGTTACTTTAGCACTAATTTTCTTACTTTTTCAAGAGGTAACACCAAAAATTGGACCTCACACTTTGTTACCCACTTTCTTATGAGCGCGCCGATACCCCACATGTGTTCAGAAACCGTTGTTTGGGTAAATGGGAGTGCTCGGAACGAAAGGAGCAATATTTGAATTTTGGAAAGCAAAGTTGGCTGAAACAAATTGCGGGCACCATGTTGCATTTACAGATCCCCTAAGGTACCTAAACAGCAGGAACCCCCCTCAAGTGACCCCATTTTGGAAACTAGACCCCTTAAGGCTTCTATCGAGGGGTATAGTAAGCATTTTGGACCCACAGGTACTTCACAGATTTCGATAACGTTACGTTGTCATTGAAAATTGTCCATTTTTTTTCTCAAAAATGTTGCTTTAGCATCAATTCTCTCACTTTTTCAAGAGGTAATTCCAAAAATTTAACCCAATTGTTTGTTACCCACTTTTTTATGAGCGCGGTGATACCTCACATGTGGTCTGTAACCTTTGTATGGACAAATGGGAGGGCTTGGAACGAAAGGAGCAATATTTGAATTTTGGAAAGGAAATTTGGCTAAAAAAGATTGCGGGCACCATGTCGCATTTGGAGGACCCCTAAGGTACGTAAACAGCAAAAAACCACCACAAGTGACCCCATATTGGAAACTAGGACTCTCAAGGAATTTATCTAAATGTTTGGTGAGTACCCTGAACCCCCAGGTGCTTCACAGAAGTTTATAACGTTGAGCCATGAAAATAAAAAAATAAATTTTTACCACAAAATTGTTACTTCAACCAGGTAGCCTTTTTTTTCACAAGGGTAACAGGAAAAAAATCACCATGAAATTTATTATGCAATTTCTCCTGAGTTTGGTGATATCTTATATGTGGTGGAAATCAACTGTTTGGGCACACGGCAGGTCTTGGAAGGGAAGGAGTGCAATTTGACTGCAAAATTGGCTGGAATCAATAGCGGACACCATGTTGCATTATGAGAGCCCCTGAGGTGCCTAGGCAGTGGAGGTCCCCCACAAGTGACCCTATTCTGGTAAATAGACCCCACAAGGAATTTATCTAGATGTTTGGTGAGTACCCTGAACCCCCAGGTGCTTCACAGAAGTTTATAATGTTGAGCTGTGAAAATAAAAAAAAATACATTTTTACCACAAAATTGTTACTTCAACCACATAGCTTTTTTTTAACAAGAGTAAAAGGAAAAAAGCAGCATAAAATTTATTGTGCAATTTCTCCTGAGTATGCTGGTACCTTATGTGTGGTGGAAATCAACTGTTTGGGTGCACAGCAGGGCTCGGAAGGGAAAAAGTGCCATTTGACTGAACATTTGGCTGGAATAATTAGTGGACGCTATGTCGCATTTGGAAAGACCCTAAGGTGCCTAAACAGTGGAGGTCCCCCACAAGTGACCCCATTCTGGAAACAAGACACCTCAAGGCTTTAATCTAGGTGTATATTGAGCATTTTGAATCCACGAATACTTCACAGAATTTGATAAGCTTAGGTTGCCATATTGAACATTTTTCATTTTTTTCACAAAAATGTTTCTTCTTTGTCGCTCCATTGGGAGACCCAGACAATTGGGTGTATAGCTTCTGCCTCCGGAGGCCACACAAAGTATTACACTTTAAAAAGTGTAACCCCTCCCCTCTGCCTATACACCCTCCCGTGCATCACGGGCTCCTCAGTTTTGTGCTTTGTGTTGAAGGAGGCACACATTCACTCAAGCTCCACATTTTAGTCAGCAGCAGCTGCTGATTATATCGGATGGAAGAAAAGAGGGCCCCAGGGCCCCCGGCATGCTCCCTTCTCACCCCACTAAGTCGGCGGTGTTGTTAAGGTCGAGGTACCCATTGCGGGTACAGAGGCTGGAGCCACATGCCGTTTTCCTTCCCCATCCCTTAGAGGCTCTGGGAGAAGTGGGATCCTAACCGGTCATCCAGGCACTGGGACCGGGCTCCCTCCGCAGCCCCTGTGGGAATCTGTCAGACAGGAGACTTAATATCATCAGGGACAGGCCCTGCATCCAAAAGGTACTCTGTGTCCCCTTGGGGACGGTGTATGGAGCGCTCGTGTCACTGACACTGCAGCGGCTGCTGTATTTTTAGGACGGCCGGGACTACCGCGCCGACCGTGCCTGTTTGTCGGCCACGGTATTAAATTTAGTCCCCGGCTTCTGCGGCCTAGTACCATAACTCCCGCCCCCGGGCCTGCCAGTCAGGGGTAAGGGCGGGACGGTCGACCTGACGTCGACAGTGAGGGCTGGAGCATACGTTGGTGTCCTCCTCCCCCCTCACTGATCACTGTGGGGCACCAGATTCCCGCACTTTATTAGTCGCCGCCCACGGCCCCCTCCTCCCCTGAGAGCTCTGGCAGACATTTTTACAATCATTCTGCCGGTGGAGTTTTTCAGGAAGAGCTCTGCAGCTCTGGGAGGCCCAAGGCAGGGAATCTGGTGGACACACAACCGCTTTGGGCGGTCGGTAAGCCACACCGGTCACCGGTGCTGGTCCCCCCAGGGTGCCGAAGTGTATATATTTATATAATATCTGTATACATTTTATCTGTTCGGCCGCATTGTTTTTTTGCCTTGACTATATACCCTCAGTGATCACGCTCAGAGGAGACAACAGCATGTCGTCCGCAAAGAGCAAGGGTGCCAAGACACAGGGTTATTTTGCAACCTGTACCTCCTGTGCGGCTATGTTACCTGCAGGTTCCACCTACCCGCACTGTGAGCAATGCTCGGCCCCTGTTGCACTCGCTCAGCCGGAGCCTCGGGCACTGGTGGGGCCCTCGGCTCAGGTAGAACCCCCGGCCTCCACTGTCCAGGTGGCAAGGACAGAGTTTGCAGCTTTGGCTGAGAAACTCTCTGAGTCGCTGTCACAATCCATGGCTCAGTCTATGGACAGATGGTCGGCTAAGATACTAGAAGCTTTGCAGTCCAGATCGGTCCTTACACAGGCCTCGGGCACTGTGAGTTCATCGCCCCCAGGCCCCTCTCGGTCTGCGCAGCAGCGTGCTCCTGGAGTGACACCTGAGTCTCACGGGGAGGACTCCGACACGGACCGCAGTCCCAGGCCGGCTAAGCGGGCTCGCTGGGAACCTTCCCCGACTTCATCACGCTTTTCGGGGTCTCAGCTTGAGGACTCTCTGGAGGATGAAGCGAAGGTCGCAGCTCAGGGCTCTGACCCTGACGTTGCTCTCATTCTAGATACACCGGAAGGGGACGCCATAGTAAATGATCTTATAGCGTCCATCAACCAGGTGCTAGATCTTTCTCCCCCACCTCCACCTATAGAGGAGTCTGCTTCACAGCAGGAGAAACACCAGTTTAGGTTTCCTAAACGTACACGGAGTGCGTTCTTCGATCACTCTAACTTCAGAGATGCTGTCCAGAAGCACAGAGCATTTCCGGACAAGCGCTTTTCTAAGCGTCTTAATGACACACGCTACCCTTTTCCTCCTGACGTAGTTAAGGGTTGGGCTCAATGTCCCAAGGTGCATCCTCCAGTCTCTAGACTGGCGGCTAGATCCGTAGTATCAGTGGCAGATGGTTCATCGCTCAAGGATGCCACTGACAGGCAGATAGAGCTCCTAATGAAATCCATCTATGAAGCCATAGGCGCGTCTTTTGCCCCAGCCTTTGCAGCAGTGTGGGCACTCCAGGCTATCTCAGCTTGTCTATCTGAGATTAATGCGGTCACACGTACCTCTGCTCCGCAAGTTGCGTCTTTGACTTCTCAGGCGTCGGTATTTTCATCCTACGCCATGAATGCCGTCCTGGACTCTGCGAGCCGTACAGCGGTAGCGTCCGCCAATTCGGTGGCAGTCCGCAGGGCCATGTGGCTACGCAAATGGAAGGCAGATTCTGCTTCCAAGAAGTTCCTAACCGGTTTGCCATTTTCTGGCGACCGTTTGTTTGGCGAGCAATTGGATGAAATTATTAAGCAATCCAAGGGAAAGGATTCGTCCTTACCCCAGTCCAAGCCAAACAGACCGCAGCAACGAAAGATTCAGTCGAGGTTTCGGTCCTTTCGGCCCTCAGCCAAGTCCCAATCCTCCACGTCCAACAGGCCTCAGAAGGGCCAGAGGAACTCTTATGCATGGCGGTCTAAGTCACGTCCTCCAAAGACCGCCGGAGGCACCGTCTCCAAGGCGGCCTCCTCATGACTTTCGGCCTCCCCAACCCGCATCCTCGGTCGGTGGCAGGCTCTCCCGCTTTTGCGACGCCTGGTGGCCACATGTCCAAGACCGATGGGTGAGAGACATTCTGTCTCACGGTTACAGGATAGAGCTCAGCTCTCGTCCTCCGACTCGTTTCTTCAGAACATCTCCGCCCCCCGAGCGAGCCGATGCACTTTTTCAGGCGGTGAACACTCTGAGGACAGAAGGAGTTGTGATCCCCGTTCCCCTTCAAGAACGTGGTCGCGGCTTTTACTCCAACTTGTTCGTGGTGCCAAAAAAGGACGGATCATTCCGTCCTGTTCTGGACCTCAAACTGTTCAACAGACACGTGAGAACCAGACGGTTTCGCATGGAATCTCTCCGCTCGGTCATCGCTTCGATGTCACAAGGAGATTTCCTAGCATCAATCGACATCAGGGATGCTTATCTCCATGTGCCGATTGCACCAGAGCATCAACACTTCCTGCGTTTCGCCATCGGGGACGAACACCTTCAGTTTGTGGCACTGCCTTTCGGCCTGGCGACAGCCCCACGGGTCTTCACCAAGGTTATGCTTATCAATGCCAATTTTTATTCATGCAAAGGTTTGTGCTATGACGTTTCGGCCATACAATTTTGGCCTTTATCAAATAAATGTACTGAAACAAAAGAAAGAAAAATACAATATCAAATCTCATAGACATGTACAGTCGATTTCACACCTACAGTCAATTTTACACGTAATGCATGCAACAAAAAATTCGGCCAATGCTTTTGGCGTTAGAACAAACACGTATGACAAACAGAAAAACCTGATGTACATTTGTATGAATTATCAATTCATGATTGTTCAATTGAGAGACCCTAATATACATAACATATATGTAAGAAGGCATTATATAGAAAATACGTACCACAAGAAACGTATATGAGGTTAGACTGGTGAAACTAAGTTCACATATGTTGCTCAGTGGTACCTTAGTGATCAACCTGAAGTAGAAAACAAACCCATCTTGAGAATATTATCAATATTTCATGTAAATGTATGAAAGGGACCGTAAAGAAAAACAAAAAAGATTTATGTGAAATACACAAAATCGCTAGCCAAATTTACCTTTGCTATTATCTATGTGATATGTCTCTTGGAGACCCAAATGTTCACTAGCAAGCTGTGGTATATGGTCCGCTATAACGCTTGAGATACAAAGAGAATGTTAAGAATTAGATTGAAACCACCATCCGGTGAAAGAGAGGGTGGTGTTTCTGAAGAAACAGGGGGGGGGGAAACAGGCTGGGCTTAGTACAGATTCAATCGCCATGTTGTGCTCAGTAAGTAATGTGGTGTTACCTTAATCACCGTCTTTTAACCTCTCAAGGTGCTCATGTTGGTGTTGTTGCTGCACTATGGGACCAAGTTCCTTCAAATATGAAGAATAAAATATGAAAAATAAAAAATAAAAATAAAAGGCAGACTGAGAAACATGGAGGGGATGAAACATATATATACAGGATAGGATTTTCATCACTCACCACTGTGTGTGTTGAAATTTAATCCTTGGTATACTTTTAGGGATCCTTTAGGGAATATCTCCTTGTGTATCTATATCTATGTTGGGTGGTCTCCCCAACATACCCGAGACCGCACGGACACTTAATGAGATAGATCACATATGACGAATCACATGTATAAAAGTCCTGGAGATGGAAAATTCTACCCGTACATGGATGAGAGAAAGAGCTACCTTTCGTCATATTTGAACATTGCATACAATGTAAACATGGGAAATTGCCCTTTCGTGCAGTATGGAGAAACGTTTGACGGGGCTCCTTCTTTTGGGAACCCACATCTGCTCTGATCAATGAATCCCGTAAATTTCTTGGTCGTTTGTCACAAAACAAAGGTGGATTTTGGAAGGCTGGCACTTCGGGATAAGATTTACCCAACAAGGACCAATGGCCGAGAATGGCCTTTTTTATCTGCGACTGAAAGGGGTGGTATGTAGACACATACGCTACCCTAGGTCCCTTAATCACGGGTTTCTCCCTATCAGTGGGGCGAGGGGCTGCAATACTTCGTGGGTAACCCCTGTTCATAAATTTTTGACTAATTTCTGCACAGCGTTCTGTTTGAATAACAGGATCGGACACTATGCGTTGTACCCTTTTGATCTGTGACATTGGCAAACCCTTTTTCACGTGTTTCGGATGTGCACTTGTAAAATGTAAAAGACTGTTTTTGTCAGTTGGTTTTGTATATAAATCGGTGGTTAGTCTACCATCCGGGCACTTCACTATCATAGTGTCTAAAAAGCTAATGTTCTGTAAATCATGGTGCAACGTGAATTGTAGACCCTCCAAGCAGCTATTCAGATCCATGTGAAAGGAAAGCAAAGAGCTCAAATCGCCATGCCAGATCAAGAATATGTCATCTATATATCTGCACCAAGTGGTGACATGGGAGGCATATAGATGATGGTTATAGACAAAATTGTCCTCAAAGTGTGCCATAAATAGATTCGCATACGGCGGCGCCATATTAGAGCCCATTGCGGTCCCTTTCCTCTGCATAAAAAACTGATCCTCGAAGAGGAAAAAGTTATTATGCAGTACAATCTCAAGAAGGTCCAAACAGAATTTTCTTTGATGGGGTGAAAGTGTGGTTTGTTTATCCAAAAATGTGGTGACAGCCTCTATGCCCTGTTGGTGACCAATGCTCGTATAGAGACTATTCACGTCAAGAGTCACTAAGATGTCATCTGGGGAACTGTTCTGTACTGTCCCGAGGAGCCGAAGAAAGTCTGAGGTGTCTTTAACGTAGGACTGGGTAAGGGGTACTATTGGATTCAGAATTTTTTCTAGTGTTATGGCCAGTGGAGAAAGAATGGACTCTGTTGACGCTACTAGAGGGCGCCCCGGTGGTTGAGTTAGGTTTTTATGCACTTTCGGTAAGGTATAAAAAACCGGTGTAATAGGATGGTCCTTGATTAAGAAGTCCGCCAACTTCCCATCAATGGTACCCAATCCTGTGTGTTCATCCACCAGGTGCCTGATAGTCTCCCTAATCCTTGGTGTAGGGTCATGTGGAATGGGAGTATAGGTGGTTGTATCATTCAGCTGTCCGTAGATCTCATTCACATAATATGACTTATCCATAACTACTATCGCCCCGCCCTTATCTGCTGGCTTAATTATCAGTTTCTTATTATCCTTTAGCCCCTGCAAAGCTTGTGTCTCCTCAGATGTTAGATTATGGCGTATGTGCATGTGACCGTCCCTTATATCACCGATAACTTTCTTGGTATCTGCAGTAACTAGACCGATAAAGGTCTCAACAGGATGATAAATTCTTGGAGGAGAAAATGTACTGGGTATAGACAACTTAAGATCATTCAATCTAAACATATGTGGATCAGTTGGCAGAGCAGTAGTGTGATCAATATCAAAAGAACGAAAGTGAGCTTTCAGTCTGACAGACCTGAAGAAACGACGTAACTCCTGATCTACTGAAAACTCATTAAATGAGGGGGTTGGACAGAAGGAGAGTCCCTTCTGTAGGACTCTCGTCTCTGTTGGTGATAGGTGGTAGGAGGAAATATTAAAGACGATGTTGGTCCTACCTGTGACCGAGTCGTGATCTTGTGTGAGGTCCCGGGGTTTCCTCTTCCCCCTCCTCGTCTTTCTTTTGGGGGACGACGGGGTCCTAAAAAAGATGCCCCTCGTGGGTGGCTCTGGTCACTGTCCGAGCTAGTAGAGCTCTGGTAGGATGACTGATAAGTTTGCCGTTTGTCGTGGGAATCAGAAAAACGCCACTTATATACACGGTCCCTTTGATAGTCCTCCTGGTCCCTGATGAACATGTTTCAGCTTTAAATGGCGGCCGCAATACACCCGCCGGTACCTCCGGTCATCACGCAGCTTTCTTCCCCACGGAATCACCACTGCAATTGCGTACTCAGGTAACGGACAGGGGGTCTTTCCCTCTTTTTTTTTCTCTTGAAGAATTACCATGATATACCTATTGATTATGTAATTCCTACAGATCCTCACAGGGGGGCTGTAGATACAGGACCTACAGGATTACTTACAGTGTAAGTCCACTGAACCACCACTGCATCTGACCTATCCAGGTAATGAATAGGGATTTATTAATACTCCTGGCGTAGAGAGGTTAATGATTCTTTAATAATCCTACAAAAAACTTATAGATACACAAGGAGATATTCCCTAAAGGATCCCTAAAAGTATACCAAGGATTAAATTTCAACACACACAGTGGTGAGTGATGAAAATCCTATCCTGTATATATATGTTTCATCCCCTCCATGTTTCTCAGTCTGCCTTTTATTTTTATTTTTTATTTTTCATATTTTATTCTTCATATTTGAAGGAACTTGGTCCCATAGTGCAGCAACAACACCAACATGAGCACCTTGAGAGGTTAAAAGACGGTGATTAAGGTAACACCACATTACTTACTGAGCACAACATGGCGATTGAATCTGTACTAAGCCCAGCCTGTTCCCCCCCCCCCTGTTTCTTCAGAAACACCACCCTCTCTTTCACCGGATGGTGGTTTCAATCTAATTCTTAACATTCTCTTTGTATCTCAAGCGTTATAGCGGACCATATACCACAGCTTGCTAGTGAACATTTGGGTCTCCAAGAGACATATCACATAGATAATAGCAAAGGTAAATTTGGCTAGCGATTTTGTGTATTTCACATAAATCTTTTTTGTTTTTCTTTACGGTCCCTTTCATACATTTACATAAAATATTGATAATATTCTCAAGATGGGTTTGTTTTCTACTTCAGGTTGATCACTAAGGTACCACTGAGCAACATATGTGAACTTAGTTTCACCAGTCTAACCTCATATACGTTTCTTATGGTACGTATTTTCTATATAATGCCTTCTTACATATATGTTATGTATATTAGGGTCTCTCAATTGAACAATCATGAATTGATAATTCATACAAATGTACATCAGGTTTTTCTGTTTGTCATACGTGTTGTTCTAACGCCAAAAGCATTGGCCGAATTTTTTGTTGCATGCATTACGTGTAAAATTGACTGTAGATGTGAAATCGACTGTACATGTCTATGAGATTTGATATTGTATTTTTCTTTCTTTTGTTTCAGTACATTTATTTGATAAAGGCCAAAATTGTATGGCCGAAACGTCATAGCACAAACCTTTGCATGAATAAAAATTGGCATTGATAAGCATCTACACTCTCGTTTTTTCACTTCTTTGAGTGCCCGAGCTGACTTTTTGCATCATTGACTTTTTCTCGGCGGCACCTAACTTATTTATTGTGAGCCAGATTCTATGCTATATATTCACCAAGGTCATGGCATCCGTGGTGGCGGTCCTACACTCTCAGGGCCACTCGGTGATCCCTTACTTAGACGATCTCCAAGTCAAGGCTCCCTCCCGGGCGGCATGCCAACACAGCCTGACCATTGCTCTGGAGACTCTCCAGAGGTTCGGGTGGATCATCAATTTCCCAAAGTCAAAATTGACACCGACCCAATCACTGACATACCTCGGGATGGAGTTTCATACTCTCTCAGCAATAGTCAAGCTTCCGCTGGACAAACAGCGTTCGCTGCAGACAGGGGTGCACTCTCTTCTTCGGGCCCAGTCACACCCCTTGCGGCGCCTCATGCACTTCCTAGGGAAGATGGTGGCAGCTATGGAGGCAGTTCCCTTTGCGCAGTTTCATCTGCGTCCACTTCAATGGGACATTCTCCTCAAATGGGACAGGAGGTCGACGTCCCTAGACAGGAACGTCTCTCTTTCACTGGCAGCCAAAACCTCTCTTCAGTGGTGGCTTCTTCCCACTTCTTTGTCGAGGGGAAAATCCTTCCTGCCCCCATCCTGGGCTGTGGTCACGACGGATGCGAGTCTGTCAGGGTGGGGAGCGGTTTTTCTCCACCACAGGGCTCAGGGAACCTGGACTCCGACAGAGTCCTCCCTTCAGATCAATGTTCTGGAGATAAGGGCAGTGTATCTAGCCCTAAAGGCGTTCCATCGGTGGCTGGAGGGCAGGCAGATCCGCATACAGTCGGACAACGCCACGGCGGTTGCGTACATCAACCACCAGGGCGGCACACGCAGTCGTCAAGCCTTCCAAGAAGTTCGGCGGATTCTGCTGTGGGCGGAGGCCACAGCCTCCACCATCTCCGCAGTTCACATCCCGGGCGTAGAAAACTGGGAAGCAGACTTTCTCAGTCGCCAGGGCATGGACGCAGGGGAATGGTCTCTTCACCCGGACGTGTTTCAAGAGATCTGTTGCCGCTGGGCAACGCCGGACGTCGACCTCATGGCGTCTCGGCACAACAACAAAGTCCCGGCATTCATGGCACCGTCTCAAGATCACAGAGCTCTGGCGGCGGACGCATTAATTCAGGATTGGTCGCAGTTTCGACTGCCTTATGTATTTCCTCCTCTAGCACTGCTGCCCAGAGTGTTAAGCAAAATCAGGTCAGACTGCCGCCGCGCCATCCTCGTCGCTCCAGACTGGTCGAGGAGGTCGTGGTACCCGGATCTGTGGCATCTCACGGTGGGTCAACCGTGGGCACTCCCAGACCGCCCAGACTTGCTGTCTCAAGGGCCATTTTTCCATCTGAATTCTGCGGCCCTCAACCTGACTGTGTGGCCATTGAGTCCTGGCTCCTAGCGTCTTCAGGGTTATCTCAAGATGTCATTGCCACTATGAGACAGGCCAGGAAACCAACGTCCGCCAAGATCTATTACAGGACTTGGAGGATCTTTTTATCCTGGTGCTCTGATCAGGGTTTTTCCCCCTGGCCGTTTACCTTGCCCACTTTTCTTTCCTTCCTTCAATCTGGAATGGACAAGGGTTTGTCTCTCGGCTCTCTCAAGGGACAAGTATCGGCGCTTTCCGTGTTTTTTCAAAAGCGTCTAGCCAGGCTTCCGCAGGTCCGCACGTTCCTGCAGGGAGTTTGCCACATAGTCCCACCTTACAAGAGGCCGCTGGAACCATGGGATCTTAACAGAGTGCTAAAGGCTCTTCAGAAACCACCTTTCGAGCCACTGCGGGATGTCTCTCTATCACGTCTTTCGCAGAAGGTGGTATTTCTAGTGGCAGTTACATCGCTCCGTAGAGTGTCGGAGTTGGCAGCGCTGTCATGCAAAGCCCCCTTCCTGGTTTTTCACCAGGATAAGGTGGTTCTGCGTCCGGTCCCGGAATTTCTCCCTAAGGTGGTATCCCCTTTTCATCTCAATCAGGATATCTCCTTACCTTCATTTTGCCCTCATCCAGTTCACCAATGTGAAAAGGATTTGCACTTGCTAGATCTAGTGAGAGCACTCCGGCTCTACATTTCTCGCACGGCGCCCCTGCGCCGTTCTGATGCGCTCTTTGTCCTTGTCGCTGGCCAGCGTAAGGGTTCGCAGGCTTCCAAGTCAACCTTGGCTCGGTGGATCAAGGAACCGATTCTTGAAGCCTACCGTTCTTCTGGGCTTCCGATTCCTTCAGGGCTAAAAGCCCATTCTACCAGAGCCGTGGGTGCATCCTGGGCATTGCGGCACCAGGCTACGGCTCAGCAGGTGTGTCAGGCGGCTACCTGGTCTAGTCTGCACACTTTCACGAAACACTATCAGGTGCATGCCTATGCTTCGGCAGATGCCAGTCTAGGTAGGCGAGTCCTTCAGGCGGCGGTTGCCCACCTGTAAGAAGGGCCGTTTTCGGCTCTTTTTATCGAGGTATTCTTTTACCCACCCAGGGACTGCTTTTGGACGTCCCAATTGTCTGGGTCTCCCAATGGAGCAACAAAGAAGAAGGGAATTTTGTTTACTTACCGTAAATTCCTTTTCTTCTAGCTCCTATTGGGAGACCCAGCACCCGCCCCTGTTCCCTTCGGGCTGTTGTTCTTTTGTGTACACATGTTGTTCATGTTGAATTGTTCTTTTGGTTCATGGTTCAGTTCTCCGAACATCCTTCGGATTGAATTTACCTTAGACCAATTTATAAGTTTCCTCCTTCCTGCTTTTGCACCAAAACTGAGGAGCCCGTGATGCGCGGGAGGGTGTATAGGCAGAGGGGAGGGGTTACACTTTTTAAAGTGTAATACTTTGTGTGGCCTCCGGAGGCAGAAGCTATACACACAATTGTCTGGGTCTCCCAATAGGAGCTAGAAGAAAAGGAATTTACGGTAAGTAAACAAAATTCCCTTCTTTAGCATCACATTTCTCACTTTTTCAAGAGGCAACAACAAAACGTGGACCCCACAGGTTGTTATCCAATTTCTTGTGAGCGCAGGGATACTCCATATGTGGCCAAAAACCTCTGTTTGGATAAATGGGAGGGCTTGGAATGGAAGAAGCACCATTTGAATTTTGGAAAAGTTGAAATAAATTGCGCGCACCATGTCACATTAGCAGGGCCTCTTGGGTACCTATGCAGAAACCCCCCACAAGTGACCCCATTTTGGAAACTGGACCCCTCAAGGATTTTATTCAGGAGTATAGTAAGCATTTTGAATCCACAGGTACTTCACAAAAATGTTGCTGTAGCAACAATATTCTCACTGTTAGGCTATGTGGCCATGATCCAGCGACACGGCATCTAGTACACAGTGTCAGCCTTCCTGCAGAGATGTGAGTGTTGTCCACGGGAAAACGCAGCTGCCCATGCCCAGGATTTGGGTTCAGGCTGCTGTGGACTTTGGTTCTATTCTACCTGCAGAGAACACTCATCTCTGCAGCATAAATTGACATGCTGAGGCTCAGGAAGCTGCGCCACAGGTCAGTGTATGCTTCGGAGAAAAGAAGCACAGTGGGCATGGGATTTCTAAAAATCCTTCCACTGTGCTTCTACTGCACAACGCAGCACTATGGATGCAGGGAAAACACTCTGCGCCCAAAACTCTGCAAACCCTGATTGTGGGCACATAGCCTAAAATGCTACAATGGATGAATGGATAGATGTCAAACATATATAACGTCCCAGCCTCTGCATATTCTAAGCTGGCGCCCTTTAGTGCCTTTCATGTGGCACTAAAGGGTGCCTAGCTTTGTTTTTAGCCCAAAAAGAAAAAAAATAATTAAAATAAATGACGTAGGGTCCCCCCTATTTTTGATAGCCATCTAGAGTAAAGCAGACAGCTGTAGCCTGCAAACCACAGCTGACAGCTTTACCTTGGCTGGTGATCAATTTGGAGGGCTCCCCAAGCTGTTTTGTTTTTTTTTTAATTATCTATAAATAAATAATTAAAAAAACAAAACAAACGTAGGGTCCCCCCAAATTAGATCACCAGCCAAGGTGAAGCTGACAGCTGGGGTCTGGTATTCTCAGGGTGGGAAGAGCCATGGTTATTGGACTCTTCTCAGCCTAAAAATAGCAGGCCGCAGCCGCCCCGGAAGTGGCACATCCATTAGATGTGCCAATCCTGGCGCTTCGCCCCAACTCATCCCGTTGCCCTGGTGCGGTGGCAAACGGGGTAATAAATGGGGTTGATACCAGATGTGTAATGTCACCTGGCATCAAGCCCAGCAATTAGTTATGTCACGGCGTCTATTTGATAGCAGACGTAACTAATTGACAGTAATAAAAAAAATTGACAAAAAAAATTTATTTGAAAAAAACACTCCCCAAAAACATTCCCTCTTTCACCAATTTATTGAAAAGAAAAAAAAAATCGGGTCCCTGCTGTAATCCATTTTGGAAGTCCCGCTGCGATTCTGGACCTTCTAGAATATGGGGGGCACGTTCAGGGAACGTAGCCCCCATTTTCTAGGAGTGCAGACCCTGCACCCACCCTCCCCGGGTCACAGCTGCAGTGTGCCGAGCAGCAGCCAGCGTCTCTGAAAGCAAACCAGGAAGCTGAGCTGTCAGCCATGCTCTGCACGTGTGACCAGCGTTCACTGTGAAGGAGGAGGGGGCCGCAGGGGATCAGAACTGCGACAGGTATGTGGAACACCGGGGAATAGGGGGTGACCTGGCAGGACCTGGGGAGCAGTTTTCTGTCGTATGTGTCATAGCAAATGCGACAGAAACCAGAGGAAAGGGGGAAATGCGGCCGGCGCCATGTTGGGTTTTTGGGAGGTCGGGGGGGGGGGGGACGGGACACTTTGGCGACACCGGGGGACCGGAGAGGACCGGGGATGAGATGTATCTCCCATCTGACATGTTTGTTTATGCCAGATGGGAGATAAATGATTTTTTACCGGCGCGTTCATTTACTGTAAGGTGATCATCAGTAAACGGTGTGTACCGGTGATCACGTGAGCGGGGACCAGAAATACCGTCCTGAATCATGATCTCCAGAGTCTCCGCTACCCCCGGCAGCTGAGACCCCGGAAGTTTTCCGACTCTGGGGGGCGCTAGACCCTTTTTTCCGACTGCTGTTAAAAAGCGGCGGTTTGGAAGAAGTACCCTAATTTGTTGCCGTTAAAAGGCGTATCGGCGGTCGTTAAGGGGTTAAAGAAAAAATAATCTCGTGAAACTCCTTGTTTTTCTGTGCGAATATCCTTTATATCTACCTCTCTGTTTATGTTTACATCATATTTTTGTTTGGTGACCACACTGCTGGCATTTTATTTTGCCTTTTTTGAGGTGTGATCTCCTGCTTGTTAGATCATATTCATTTTGACCACTAGATGTCAGCAAATCAGGCTGTAATCCAATGATGTATCACTTAGATCACTGAGTGAAACAATTGTGACAGTTTTTACATTTACCAATGCAGCAGCCGCCCCGGAGAGAGAAAGTTACCCCTGCCCACACCAGGCTCTCTGTGTACAAAGTCTATAGACAGCTGCTTATCAGAGGAGGGGAAGACATTGGACTAGCAGGCACCCGCTATAGCTGTAGTCAGAGCAATGATAAACTCCTGCTGCTAAAACAACCATTTCAAGTACTCCACAGCACATTCCTTGATAAGAGATCCCTGAATTCTGTTTTTTTTGGGAGGGGGGGGGTTTACCCCTACAACAGCATGCCATCTTCAGATTAAATAACAAAAACCTGCTGACAGATTCCCTTTAAGGACTTGATTGAAGTACTTGATAGATCGGATTTTAAGTCTTTAAGGACTTGATTGAAAATACTGGAAAGAATAGTGAATGTTATCGGATTGTATTGTTAATCCCCAGTTATGACAGTCCATTAGAAGGTACCATTTGTATTTTTTAATGAGTGTAATTTTGCAGTATTTCCACTAGGTGACGCTGTTGTCATACATTACACACCCTGAGCTATGTAAGTGCTGGTTTAAATTAACATTGAAGGAATCTTTGTGCTGGGATTGAAAGCGCTGGGGGATTAAGGACCTGCTCGCAGTATGTATAGATGAAATGTATACATACACCAGGACTGGCAATTCAGACAAATATTAATGGAGCAGTTAGGCAGATTATTCTTTAGTGCATGTATCGTTGAGTAAATGTTTTCCCTTTCTAAAGCAATTACTGGCATTAAATTAAACTTGGGATCGTAATGTAAGGAGTTGTGTTACATATTCATCAGCGGCACAAGATTGTCTCCGGAGTTTGGAATAAAACAGGTTTCATGTTTAAAAGGAAAAAAAACGTACAGCTGATAATTTATCTGACAATTATAGCCAAAAATTAGCCACGCGATTCCAGGTATGAAATACTGATTTTAAATATATATATATATATATATATATAGATAGATAGATAGATATAGATATATATATATATAGATAGATAGATATTTATATTAAATAAATATAGATATATATAATATTGATATTTATTTTATATATAATCTATATAAATTTCTTTGGTTGTGATTTTATATTGGGTAACCTCTATGGCACCGGCCACCATATAGTACAGTTCTCTACGCTGCCGGCCGCCCAACAGTTACATGATGAGAGCTGTTTAGAGCATTTATTGCTTTAAGTCTAAAGTGCGTCCTATTTAACCGTTTTAATTTTTATTTCGAGTTCACAAATTATTGCGCATTTTACAGTTTTTTTTTCTTTTACTTTGTGTTTTTTTTTTTTTTCATGTTTTACTTGTTGCTTATTAACCTATTCCTTCTTTAAGATGAATATTAGTATTACATGTTTTAACAATTCTCTCAGATGCATTGTGACAATTTATTGAATGAGACGTGAGATAATATTTATAGAAATGTTACACTTTTACTTTTAGCTCATATCTGATCAATGGTGGTGGTTTACCAGCAAAATTCTCCACCAAAACACATTTACCATCCAAACAAGAATGAAGAGTACAGGTATATCTGGAAAAACATGTGAAGAAAACACAAGGCATGCCAACATTTTGGGACATGACCTCTTCTTTATATATGTATATAAAACGTCGGATATAAATATATATTTGTTATATATATATATATATTTACGGTATATATATATATATATATATATATATATTATATAATATTATGAGATGTATAGATATAGATATATGATAGAGATATATATATATATGATAGAGATATATATATATATATATATATATATATATATATATATATATATATATATATATATATTGTGTGTATGTGTAATTTTATTTATTTTTTTGCTTTAATAAAACATATTTAACTATTTCCGATTTGTTAGACGTCTTGCAATTTAGTATTGAAAGTGTGTATTTTTTTATTACAATAGTTTTTATTAATTATGCTTAAAATGAGTAGCAAATTGTTAAAAAAAAAAAAAAAAAAAAAAAGAGCCACAGGAAAGTAGTCCTCTAAAGAGTCGACTGTACGATGGACTTACCATTTCTCAACAATAAGTTTATTTTTATTTTTTTTTCCGCCTTGGGGAGCCCTTGTTAAAGAATATAGTTAAACGCCCTATAGTCTGTATACAGTTGTCACAGGCAGCTACGTTAAACATCACGTGTATTACAAGTTATTACTAATATGTAATAATCTTTATTTTTATATAGCGCTAACATATTCCGCAGCGCTTTACATATATCAGGAACACTGTCCCCATTGGGGCTCACAATCTAAACTCACTGGCTGAGCGTGTAAGGCTGCACCACTGAGGTATACGGAGAGATTTGTATCCCATATTCAGTTTGTTTGTATGATTGGATATCATTTGGCGAGTTGCATCTATGCCGGGTTTCCATTTCTACTGTGGGCCATGAAGTAATGGGAACAGTAAGGCACACTGAGTGTTTTGGATGAAAAAACGAAATCTGTTGCAGAGTAGTGGCAGAAAAAACACTGGTTTAAATACGCTTGAGTTGTTTTTTTTCTTTTTCTGTTTTTAAGTTCATTTTTTCCCCCCCGTTCATTTGCATAAATTGGAAAAAAATGCTGCAAAAAACACAAAGTATTGACATGCGGCAAATTTGATAAAACGTTGTGGCTCAAATGCGCAAGGAAAAAGTAAGCCGAGTGCACACTAGACCTCAGAAATCTCTAACTTTACTGGTGCTCTTGGGAAAAAAAATGCAACTTGTGAAAAAGCATTAGGAGTATGTGCAGACCTTGAGTATTTACATCAGCATTTTCTATATTATTGGCAGGGAAAACGCTGCATAAGGCTATGTGCGCACGCTGCAGATTTACTGCGGATTTGCTGCAGAAAATGTTTTTAACATTGCATCAGTCATTCCCCAGCAAAACCTATGTGTATAAAAAAAAAAAATGCTGTGCGCACACTGCGTTTATTTTATACCTGCGGATTTACCAATGGATTTTCCGCTGCGGAATTAATGAGCATGTCACTTCTTTTCCGCAGGTACCTGCAGTTTTTGCCATAGAAAGTGGTAAAAATCCGCAGGGACCAACCCACGGAAAAACCGTGGCAAATTCGTGTTCGGATTTTGTATCAGTTTTGGTGCATTTTTTTTTTTTTACTATGTGTGCAGGATTCTTTCTGAGGGTCCGGATTTTCCCTAAGAAAGTCAATTTCTAGTGTGCACATGGCATAAAGTGCATGCTTTTGATACTTTTCTTTCAAGTAGTTTTGATGCTTTTATTTGTGTAGTGTGTTGTTTTTTGTTTTTTTTTGGGTTTTTTTGGGTTCTTTTCCCCTTTTTTCCCATCCATTTGGTTGAAAAAACACTCCAAAAATACTGAAGGAATTGAAAAACCCTTTGAAGGTTCCAATCAGTAGGAAAAAAATAAGCAGTGTGCATGATATTTCAGAAACCTCATTCCCTCTGTTGCTACTGTAAAACAGTGGGGGTTTTTTTATTTTTTTTTCTACTCCACAGGAGAAACGGATCATGTGAATAAGTCCTAATACAGGACCTAAATTCATATAATCATTTCTCCGCTTAAGATCAGATTACTAAAACTTACGGTAATTTGACTTCTATTTCATTTACACTAGGGTGTTTTACATTGTTTACTTTTCTGTAAAATGAAACAAAAAGGCTCATTGTCTATTACATACTGACTGAGCCCTAGAATAGGAGCAGGGAGGGGCTTGTGCATAGATCTCCACTGCATAGACAGGAGGAAAGGTTTATTAAAAAAGGCAAACGGTCTATAAAAAAAAAAAAGTAGGGATGCACCTAAGTGCAGGATAGAAGCTGTGCTGATATATGAAGTCTGCAGCACTCTGAGTCTTCCAGCCCATATTACTGAAAGAGACACTCTTACCTATGAAAAATAAACAGAGTACTATGTGGCTCTTCTGCGCTGCCGTTAATAACCAAATACGATGACTCCAAAAATCTTGAATATTTTGTGTAGTTTATTTATTTACGCATTTCATGACATATGCCTCTTCATAAGACTTTGTCCTGATGAAGAAGCATATTTGAGTTGAAACGCGCAGATTAACCATACAGAATATTCAAGATTTTTGGACTTATCGTATTTGGTTATTAACGGCAGCGCAGAGGAACCACGCAGTTGTCCATTTTATCTGTCTCCGGTGTCTTCACCCAAGGGTCTGCAGCAGCCAGTCTCGTATTCCTCAGTTGGTATGCCGTACACCATCACATCAGGTGAGGAGACTCGCTTCGCCCATTTTTTATCCTATAGTTATCAGTGAGAACCCTATTGCACTTGTTTTCTGCCCTAGTTTCTTCCTGCATATGAAAAATGGGACACTTGGATCAGGTTACCAACTATATCGGGGGTGGGAAAATGTCTGAAGGTACAAAGGTGGCAGATAGAAACTTAGTAAAATCTTATTAACTAAAGGTAACCACTAATATGAAAAAAAGAAAACCTAAACTTTTTTCCCCCATCTCAAACGTGTGCACAGCCTTTAAATGAAGCCTGTTCACTATTCCTAGTAATATATATTATCTGTAGATTTCATTTTTTTTTGCTTCTTCCTTGTATTGCCCCAGTACATGTAATGGGCGTTCCTTTGGGCCATGTCTCCTTCTGCTTCTTCCATGTATTGCCCCAGTACATGTAATGGGCGTTCCTTTGGGCCATGTCTCCTTCTGCTTCTTCCTTGTATTGCCCCAGTACATGTAATGGGCGTTCCTTTGGGCCATGTCTGCTTTCGCTTCTTCCATGTATTGCCCCAGTACATGTAATGGGCGTTCCTTTGGGCCGTGTCTGCTGTCGCTTTCTCCTTGTATTGCCCCAGTACATGTAATGGGCGTTCCTTTGGGCCATGTCTCCTTTGGCTTCTTTCATGTATTGTCCCAGTACATGTAATGGGCGTTCCTTTGGGCCATGTCTCCTTTCGCTTCTTCCATGTATTGCCCCAGTACATGTAATGGGCGTTCCTTTGGGCCGTGTCTGCTGTCGCTTTCTCCTTGTATTGCCCCAGTACATGTAATGGGCGTTCCTTTGGGCCATGTCTCCTTTGGCTTCTTTCATGTATTGTCCCAGTACATGTAATGGGCGTTCCTTTGGGCCATGTCTCCTTTCGCTTCTTCCATGTATTGCCCCAGTACATGTAATGGGCGTTCCTTTGGGCCGTGTCTGCTGTCGCTTCCTCCTTGTATTGCCCCAGTACATGTAATGGTCGTTCCTTTGGGCCATGTCTCCTTTCGCTTCTTTCATGTATTGCCCCAGTACATGTAATGGGCGTTCCTTTGGGCCATGTCTCCTTTCGCTTCTTCCTTGTATTGCCCCAGTACATGTAATGGGCGTTTCTTTGGGCCATGTCTCCTTTCGCTTCTTCCATGTATTGCCCCAGTACATGTAATGGGCGTTCCTTTGGGCTGTGTCTGCTGTCGCTTCCTCCTTGTATTGCCCCAGTACATGTAATGGGCGTTCCTTTGGGCCATGTCTCCTTTCGCTTCTTTCATGTATTGCCCCAGTACATGTAATGGGCGTTCCTTTGGGCCATGTCTTCGTCCTCTCATCGCCATAGTTGTGTATATAGTGATATGTTACTCTCAGTTTTCTCTATTTTGCTCTTCACGATGTAACTTGTGTTTTGACATTTTTCTGAGAGAAACTCTGAGGGAGTCCAAGTGTTTCCTGATCTTCCCACAGAAAGGGAAGTGTGTACTCAGGTCTGACTCTGAGCTTCATGATGGAAGGAAACAGGATGTTAATAAGACGTGAGGCAGGAGACCAATTTAAGGTATAATCCGATCCTTACTGGATGCTTGTCAGACTGCATATGGAGGTGATATATGTATGAGGAGCTGTTCTGCAGCACCCAGCGGAGGCCCCTACACACTGAGGGGAGCTGCATTCAAAGTGTGGCTTCTCTGCTGCAGCTGATACCGGATCAGCGGGGGTCCAACACCCAGCACCCCAACTGATCTGAGGACCCACCCCATGGAGAAATCATAAGATAGAACCAGACAGTTCTTTATTAGATCTTATTTGGCCAGCGAATTTCTATACACATATGTGCTGTGTTCATATCTACTGTATTTTTTGTACCATAAGACGCACTTTTTTCACCCCAAATGTTGGGGGAAAGTTGGGGGTGCGTCTTATGGTCTGACTGTGGCTGTGGGGAATTAGGGTGCTGCGGTGGAGCGGGTCATCGGGGGCACGAGCAGGCTACTATAGCAGCCTGCCGTGACCACGTGTGCCCGCTCATTACATATGCACGCCCATCCTCCCGCCCATTTCTCAGCGCAGAAGCCGGCGCTGACAGGTGGGCGGGAGGACGAGCGGGGACGCGCGCATAGTAAAGAGCCGGTCCACATGATCACCCCTGGCAATTACAGCCTGGAGTGATCATGTGCGGCTGTATTCACTGCCCCCCGCACATCATTATCAGCGCGGGGTGCAGTGAATCAGTACTCACCCGTCCCCGTGTGTGGAGCCGTTCCCCCGCAGCACGCGATGTCTTCCTGTCTGTGCCGGTCAGCTGATCTGTGCTGATCAGCTGATCGGCACAGACAGGAAGACATCGCGTGCTGCAGGGGAACGGCTCCACACATGCAGGTCAGCGGCGCAGAGAGGAAGATGATCGGTGCTGGAGGGAGTGAGGAAAAGGTGAGTATAAACGTTTTTTTTTTCTTTTCTCTGTGCTATAGGATACAGGCCATATACCAGGATGGTATATGAGCACAATGGGGGCATATAGCAGGATGGGAGTATATGAGCAGGAGGGATGGGGGGTATATGAACAGGATGGAAGTATATGAACAGGATGGGGGTATATGAACAGGATGGATGGGGGGGTATATGAACAGGATGGAAGTATATGAACAGGATGGATGGGGGGTATATAAACAGGATGGGGGTATATGAACAGGATGGGAGTATATGAGCAGGATGGATGGGGGGTATATGAACAGGATGGGGGTATATGAACAGGATGGGGGTATATGAACAGGATGGGGGTATATGAACAGGATGGGAGTATATGAGCAGGACGGATGGGGGGTATATGAACAGGATGGGGGGTATATGAACAGGATGGGGGGGGGTATATGAACCGGATGGGGGGGTATATGAACAGGATGGGGGGTATATGAACAGGATGGGGGTATATGAATAGGATGGGGGCTATATGAACAGGATGGATGGGGGCTATATGAACAGGATGGGGATATATGAACAAGATGGGGTATATGAACAGGATGGGGGTATATGAACAGGATGGGGTATATGAATAGGATGGGGGAATATGAGCAGGATGCTGGTATAGAAGCAGGATGGGGGTTTATAGCAGGATCATATACAAGGCAGGAGGATCATTACCAGGATGGGGTACCTTAGTAGAGAATTTGGGGACATTACCCCCATAACAGTGTCAGCAGCAGATCCTCGCCCCATAACATTGTGTCATGACCACATTTTTTAGCTTAAAGTTTTATTTTCCTATTTTACTCCTCTAAAACCAGGGTGCGTCTTATAGTCCGGTGCGTCTTATAGTCCGAAAAATACGGTATATCATGTTTGCAAAGAAGGAAAACAGATGCAGTACCGCACCACCGGGTCACCTGATTCAATACTGCGAGGCACAGGAGAAGCGACAATAACCACCAAGCTCTGTACAGCGGTGCTCACCAGAAGGGAACCAGTCCAGTGAAGACCACCACCACCACAAGAGAAGGCAGAATCACGGCACACGCTGCCGTACAGAAGTCCACTATAAATGCATAAAAGGTGAGCGGGTCTGAGACCAGATGCCGGTCGTCACCCTCCAGAGTGCCGGCGTCTGGTCTCTAACGCGCTCACCTTTTATGCATTTATAGTGGAGCGGGGACTTTTTTAAGGCAGTGTGTGCTACAATTCTGCTTTCTCTTGTGACTATATCATGTTTGCTCTGAGGCTACCTTAGACATCACATCATGGAAGTCCCATGACACAGAATATATATTTTGCAAGAGTATAGGACAGGATGGCCATTAGAAGTTTATTCTCAACATCTTGTCGTAAGGAGTGTACCACTCTCGTGCCTCCATGCTTCCTGCTAATTGATAGTTTGGGCCAGCAGCATCGTCAATCAATGACCGAGGCATATAAATAACGATACTGTGTTTTCAGGACATTGGCTCCTCTTATTATTATTATTTATTATTATAGCGCCATTTATTCCATGGTGCTGTACAAGTGAAAAGGGTATACATAAAAACTAGTACAACAATCATAAACAATACAAGGCACAGACAGGTACAGGAGGAGAAGAGGGCTCACAGTCTACAGGGGATGGGTGAGGGTACAATAGGTGATCACAGAGCTGGATGTGCAGTGGTACAGTGGATTGAGGGTTATTGTAGGTTGTAGGCTTGTCCCATCAGCCATCCCAACTTCAACAGAAGAAAAATCCTTTTTTTTTTTTTTTTTTTTAACATACCCCTCCATCAAAAAAATTACAGTAAAATGTGAAAATGTCATACTGATACCCCATTATATTATGTGAATGAAAACATCAGCTCCACATGCTAAAGCATCTGTTACAAATTTCTGAAAGAGGCAAAACAAGCCCAAATTTTGTTTCCAAACTTCTGAATTTCTTCTTACCTCGGTGCTGACATCACTGGCACTTCGCATCACCCAGCAATCCGCTCACGTTCAGATGAAAGTCCATAATTTAGGACTAAAACATCAAAGATTTTTTTTTGTGTTGATTGACACTCCTTTTTTCAGCCTCATTTTTGAGTGCAGAGTTTCTTACATCACTATACGGACTGGACCCCTACCCGAGCACCATAGCCTATTGTTTTAGGGAGTGATGTATATATTTTTTTTCGATGTGGTTAAAAAAAACCAAAATTCCGATTTCTCCTAGAATAGTGTATGTGTAGTTAGTTTTACAAACCTCAGTTATTTTCCAAATGTTCCTACATTGTATGCATTATAAACAGTTGCCAACCAGGATTACAAGGAAACTTATTGCATGTTTCAGAGTGAACATGGAACAGCGGGTTTAAAAGGATATTCCCTTTTTAAAAAAAGAAATGGTATCCCTTATTCTTGGATGGGGGGAATCTCCGCTGATTCTCAGATCAGGACTATGGCACCCTGCAAATTGGGCTCTACAGCCCCATCTTGGATAGAGCAGAGATGTACATGGTTGACCTCCACTCCATTTATCAACACGTTAACGTCAACCTTGATGGAGGTGTCTGCCTCAGTCAGATGCTCCTCACTTATTGAGAGGCACATCCCTATATTTTCAGTATGTAGATGTAGAAACTTGACACTCAAGATAAATGTGAATAGTGGTCTTTTATTGAGAAGAACTTGTAGGACCAGCACAAGTACAGACGTTTTTGGTCAAAGACCTTCATCAGTGTGCGTGCAGGGGGTCCTCACAAGGTTTGGCAATTGGCGTAGCCAGGTATGACGTGGTGTCCAACGCTGTCTATGTCTAAGTTTCTACATCTACCTGAGACCGTTTTGAACCCCACTTGAGCACCCCCGGAAGTGCTATGTGTATCAACTCACCATATTTTCAATCTGGCGCGTCTGACAAGTTACGTGCGTCTCAGTGTGAGTTTCACCGCAAATCTGACTCTTGTTGGGAACTGGAGTGAGATTTTTGTGGTAACAAAAATACTGCCTGCTTGTCGTGAAGTTGACCAGCTGAGGTTACGATGCCTCCGTCCAGCCTCAGCTCCACCAACTTTTTTGGAGTAGGGGGAAAAAAGGGTGAGAGCACCAAAAGTCATAATGTTACGCAACCTTGCATTGTGAAGAATTGTTGCAACTTTTCAAAGCTTTATTCTGGCCTAAAATCTTTGGTGAATTGAGCTCTTAGCTATAGGAGTGCTGGAAATCTTCATGGCGGGCCCATAGAGGATAGATTGGAGCATGGGCACTCTGCTCACGGTGGACTGCAGTGGGGGATGGAACGGGGTACTAATCTGAACTCAAGACAATTGACTACTTTCGGTTATAGTAAACACCTTCTTTTTCACCAGACGGTTGGTATGAATTATACCAGTGATATCATTGATGTATATCCATTGTCTATAAATATTGTGCTGAGATTCTTAGATTTACAGTACCGATAGTTTTCTCAATCCTTTGTATGGCAAAAGCGAAAAATCTGTTCCTTTTTTTTTTTTTTTTTTTTTTTTTGCGGATTACATGAGTGCTTTGTCTGGATTTTTTAGTTTGGCTGCTCTGCTAAATGGGGCATGAATTTTTAAAAATTGGAAACTAAAAGCCTTCTTATTTACTTGCTCACTACTATCCAGACTGATTCGACATTACATAGGAACTGTGTGCTATAGCTGGACCCGCGGCTCCGAGACTCGGCAGTGCAGTGTTTCTCCGGTGTAATTTTAGGGTCACCAGGTTGCCCTGTGTTTTTGGTTTAGGCTTACTAAGTTATGGGCTGTTATGAAATTGATGCAACTGGAAGTAATGTGATTAAAGTGAAGGCATGAAAGGGCAGCCCTTTAATCTACTGTTTTCAGCAGATCTTCTCACTTTTGGACAATATTTTTGCTACACGCCTTGAAGTAGTAACCCCTTGTGGGAGAGCTGTATAATAGGGAGCAGTCGCCTTCAGCACTTGAGAAATATAAAAATCGTGGGAAGAAACTTTGCGTAGACTTTAGCTAATACATTAATGAGTCTCTGTAGGGATTCCCAGTATCGCAGGTAGGGTAAAGTTTCTAATGCCGAGATCTCTTTAAGTGGGAATTGTCCGTGAAATGCATTAACAAGCCTGGCAGGGTTTTTCTGGGGCCACCAACAGTCTTTCTTTTATCCCAGCCTCAGTGGAGGGGATTTTTCCTCGTCGGCTGCCCATTTTGTGAGTGTAAGGCACGTTTGGCAGATACTGTCAGATCTTGTAGGACATTTCTGCACCAACCACTTATTTTTATTAATGAAGCCTTATATTGCAAGAATCCATATGGGCCATTTTTTCTGTCGTGTATTTATACAGTATCTGTAATTTCTTTGGCGCTGGTGACCGGATTACCTAATGACCAGATCTAGTTGCACCCTGTGAACAGTTTTATGACGGGTCTGCTTTCCCAGATATACAGTACAGTTGTTAAGCCTCATGTTACATAACTTTGTAACGCTATCCTTTTGTCTAAGGGTTTTGTTTTTTGGGGGCATTTTGATTTTTTTTTTACATTAAGGTAATGGACGAAGCTTTAAGCTGTGGAGTTCTGCTGTAAGTCGCTCTATCTGGCACAATGTCTCCTGTTTGGAAAAACATTGTCATTTTTTTTTAAGTTAAATTTTTATTGCTTTGTAAAAATGTGTCTTGTATAATAGTGGGGCAAACTCGGCAGGGAGAAAAACCCTTAAAGGGAACCTGTCACCAGATTTGGGGCCTATAAGATGCGGCCACTACCAGTGGGCTCTTATATACAGCATTCTAGCATGCTGTATATAAGAGCCCAGGCCGCTGTGTAGAACGTAAAAATCACTTTATAATACAAATCAAAGTGCGCCTGTGCAGGACCCCAATGCCATCGAGTGTGGGTGACGTAGAACGCATCATGCACCCCGCCTTCAGAAGGACGACGACAAAGATGGCCGAAAGAGGAGGCACCGGAGAACGGAGACGCCCATATGACCCAACTCCACCGCAGCAACTGTTTAGGTAAGTATTGTAAAGTGATTTTTACGCTCTACACAGCGGCCTGGGCTCTTATATACAGCATGTTAGAATGCTGTATATAAGAGCCCACTGGTGGTGGTCGCAGATTTTAGGCCCCAAATCTGCTGACAGGTTCCCTTTTAACAGTATAGGAAGGTCAGCAATGAGCTAACCATCGGGTGTTAACGGTATAATCCTGATACAAAATAAGATTACATTGACTCTGTAATGAGAAAATATTATATGGGTCCAGATGATGTTACTCTTGTTCTTGCTTCCACATTGCTTGGGATACCCGTGTAAACCAATTTACTGCCCAATCCATAGCTCTTGCTTTCGCAAATATTCTGCGCCAGTTTTAGTTCACTTAAAGGGAATGCTATGGAAGCTGAGGACAGCATGCTGTAAGGGCTAACAAACAAAAAACAACTGTGCTTCTCTTATCTGCATGTAAGCTATTGTTTTATGTAATCTCAAGGGTTTATTACCCTGTGATTAGCATTACAGGACTAGAAACTCACAGGTCTGACAGGCCCCCTGCAGTGATTGACACCTCACAGTCTCTACACAATTTCTACTGAGAGCCTGGTGTGGGCAGGACAGCTCTGGTGTTTTCCTAAATCTAAATTCTTTGATTGTCTCAGGACGGCTGCACCCAGTAATCTATGTGATACTCTTGGGTTCAGAATCTCCTTGCCTACATTATGTTGCTGATAGATTCACTTCAGACCGCATTCACACATCTGTGTTTAAACACGCATGTGAAAAAAAATTGGTACCAGTGTCATCGGGGTGTCTATTTTTATCATCCGTGTGTCATCTGTGTTTTCCCAGATGGATGGATAAAAAAAATTACAAATCTCCTGTACTTTGCAACATTAAACACTTCAAGCGCACTGATGTTATCCATGAGCTGTACACATTTTTCATGGACCAATGGATTTGTATTGGCCCTTGTCAACTGTGCAGTCGCAAAAAAACAAAAAAAAAATTAAAAGCTACATCTCCGTGTGTTTTTGTACGGACACAAAAAAATGTGAAAAAATATGGAATAGCACCATAGATTAGAATGGGTGCACGTGTGTGTGTGTAGCAGATACATCCCGTACATCTAGATGAGGCCGAAAGGATTTTTCTCCTCTTCGGTCTTCAGTAGTGCACAACTCTCTTGCTTGCTGGAGGATGGTGCGCTACTGAAGATATAACAATTCCATCTTGCGGCATGGTTGCACCGCTGTGCCATACTATGCGTTTTCTCATGCTGCAATTTTACCAATTTTAAAAACATGAGAAAACATCTGTAAAGGGGTTCTCCACTACTAGGTCCACCCCTTCTAAACCTGTATGGTTTTCCCTTTGTAAAATATCTACCCTTTTTATACTCGCCTCTGGCGCTGTTCCAGCAGTGTTGGTATTTGCTCTCCTGGGGCTCATGTGACTATTTCATCACATGATCCCCGCACCCAATCAGCACCAACTTCACTCTCACCGCCATAGGACAAATCAAATATTAAGAGGAATTCAACATTGTGACTGGCTGCTTGCTTACTTTTTGATGTTTGATTCTTCCAAAGGAGGTGAGAATAAAGCCGTTAGATTGGGTGCAGGGCTCGCGTGACATAACAACGTCACGTGAGCCCCAGGAGAGTGAATGCCAACACCACTGGAATGGCGCCGAAGAGAAATAGAAGTATTGTTATTTTACCAGTGGAAAATATACAGATTGAGAAGGTTGTCCTAGTGGTAGTGGACAAGCCCTCTAATTTGCCAAGTAATAATGTTACACGATCAATAGGAACTTAGTTTTCCTCTTCATACGTTGGAACTTGGAGGAAGAAATCAAATGATTTTACAACTTTCTACCCCGCTTGTCAATACCTGTGCCAGTGCGGGTGGGGATAGGTGGATGGCGGACATTTTTGGTGTTGCTATCCCTGGTGAAATAGGAATGAATGGCTAGCAGGCTCGGGATTTGCAGACTATTTGCTCTCTTACTTCTTCCCTGTCCTTTCTTTAGCCATTTATAAAGTACGTATAAATATACACTATACATGAGAAAAAAATCCAAATGACCAATCTGTAAAATGATGAAAATATTTCCGAGGAAGAAAAGCACAAATTTCAATAACTGTTCTCCATTTTGATATTACATAGTACAGCTCACATAGCGTCTGTTTATCACTGGTTGGCACGTGTGGACAATTTCGATTGCATTCTCTCCCCAGGGATCTTATGGGAAAATGATTTGTTTATTGCCTGATCCCTCGGGATTCTCAATAGTCAAAATATAAAAACTGTTTGCATATTCATAGCCTGCCTTACATACATTCGTTATGTTGTAGACCGCACAATATACTGTTATGGAAAAAGGCAATGTCATTTCAGAGTAATGTTTATTGGTTGGGACTTTCAATGCAAGCAAGGCTCCGTTCACACTACTGTTGTGCGTCCCAATATCACCACTATCTGCATCCTCAGGATCAGTTAGCGGTGAATACATTAGTAGAGAACTGTGTCAGTCGAATCCTCTTTCCACCAATCAACATGTTTGACTGAGACAGAAGACCTGATAACGTTACTACATCGCGTCTACTGTGCGGAGGATCAGTGCACTGGAAACCGGAGCAGAGCGCCGGGGGAACGGGAGTGAGGCGAGTATGTGTATATATTTATGGGATGTGTGGCTTTAAATATGGGGCCATGTGAGGGATCATAGTGTGTGTATGTATATGTAGGTATGTGAATATGGCTATGTGGGGGCTAGTGATTTATATAGAGGATTGTGGGGGCCCGTACTGTATCTAGGGCGGCTATGTTGGGGGCTCATGCTGTACATAGAGGGGCCATACGGGGACTCATACTGTATGTAGGGGGCTATACGAGGGAGGGCATATATATATATATATATATATATATATATATATACCTCAGTATGAGGGTTCATAATGTATTTAGGGGGGCTTTGTGGGCTCATACTGTATGTAGGGAGGGCTGTGTGTGGGCTCATACTGTATGTAGGGAGGGCTGTGTGTGGGCTCATACTGTATTTAGGGAGGGCTGTGGGTGGGCTCACTATGTAGGGAGGGCTGTGGGTGGGCTCATACTGTATGTAGGGAGGGCTGTGGGTGGGCTCATACTGTAGGTAGGGAGGGCTGTGGGTGGGCTCATACTGTAGGTAGGGAGGGCTGTGGGTGGGCTCATACTGTATGTAGGCTCATACTGTATGTAGGGAGGGCTCTGTGTGTGGGCTCATACTGTATGTAGGGAGGGCTCTGTGTGGGCTCATACTGTACGTAGGGAGGGCTGTGTGTGGGCTCATACTGTATATAGGGAGGGCTGTGTGTGGGCTCATACTGTATGTAGGGGATTGTGTGTGGGCTTATACTGTATGTAGGGGGCTGTGTGTGGGCTCATACTGTATGTAGGGGGCTGTGTGTGGGCTCATACTGTATGTAAGGAGGGCTGTGTGTGGGCTCATACCGTATGTAGGGAGGGCTGTGTGTGGGCTCATACCGTATGTAGGGAGGGCTGTGTGTGGGCCCATACTGTATGTAGGGGGCAGTGTGGGTGGGCTCGTACTGTATGTAGGGAGGGCTGTGGGTGGGCTCATACTGTATGTAGGGAGGGCTCTGTGTGTGGGCTCATACTGTATGTAGGGAGGGCTGTGTGTGTGGGCTCGTACTGTATATAGGGAGGGCTGTGTGTGGGCTCATACTGTATGTAGGGGATTGTGTGTGGGCTCATACTGTATGTAGGGGATTGTGTGTGGGCTCATACTGTATGTAGGGAGGGCTGTGTGTGGGCTCATACTGTATGTAGGGGGCTGTGTGTGTGGGCTCATACGGTATATAGGGAGGGCTGTGTGTGGGCTCATACTGTATGTAGGAGATTGTGTGTGGGCTCATACTGTATGTAGGGAGGGCTGTGTGTGGGCTCATACTGTATGTAGGGGGCTGTGTGTGTGGGCTCATACGGTATATAGGGAGGGCTGTGTGTGGGCTCATACTGTATGTAGGGGGCTGTGTGTGTGGGCTCATACGGTATATAGGGAGGGCTGTGTGTGGGCTCATACTGTATGTAGGGGGCTGTGTGTGTGGGCTCATACGGTATATAGGAAGGGCTGTGTGTGGGCTCATACTGTATGTAGGGGGCTGTGTGTGTGGGCTCATACGGTATATAGGGAGGGCTGTGTGTGGGCTCATACTGTATGTAGGGGGCTGTGTGTGTGGGCTCATACTGTATGTAGGGGGCTGTGTGTGTGGGCTCATACGGTATATAGGGAGGGCTGTGTGTGGGCTCATACTGTATGTAGGGGGCTGTGTGTGTGGGCTCATACGGTATATAGGGAGGGCTGTGTGTGGGCTCATACTGTATGTAGGGGGCTGTGTGTGTGGGCTCATACGGTATATAGGAAGGGCTGTGTGTGGGCTCATACTGTATGTAGGGGGCTGTGTGTGTGGGCTCATACGGTATATAGGGAGGGCTGTGTGTGGGCTCATACTGTATGTAGGGGGCTGTGTGTGTGGGCTCATACGGTATATAGGAAGGGCTGTGTGTGGGCTCATACTGTATGTAGGGGGCTGTGTGTGTGGGCTCATACGGTATATAGGGAGGGCTGTGTGTGGGCTCATACTGTATGTAGGGGGCTGTGTGTGTGGGCTCATACGGTATATAGGGAGGGCTTTGTGTGGGCTCATACTGTATGTAGGGGGCTGTGTGTGTGGGCTCATACGGTATATAGGAAGGGCTGTGTGTGGGCTCATACTGTATGTAGGGGGCTGTGTGTGTGGGCTCATACGGTATATAGGGAGGGCTGTGTGTGGGCTCATACTGTATGTAGGGGGCTGTGTGTGTGGGCTCATACGGTATATAGGAAGGGCTGTGTGTGGGCTCATACGGTATGTAGGGGGCTGTGTGTGTGGGCTCATACGGTATATAGGAAGGGCTGTGTGTGGGCTCATACTGTATGTAGGGGGCTGTGTGTGTGGGCTCATACGGTATATAGGGAGGGCTGTGTGTGGGCTCATACCGTATGTAGGGAGGGCTGTGTGTGGGCTCATACCGTATGTAGGGAGGGCTGTGTGTGGGCCCATACTGTATGTAGGGGGCAGTGTGGGTGGGCTCGTACTGTATGTAGGGAGGGCTGTGGGTGGGCTCATACTGTATGTAGGGAGGGCTGTGGGTGGGCTCATACTGTATGTAGGGAGGGCTCTGTGTGTGGGCTCATACTGTATGTAGGGAGGGCTGTGTGTGTGGGCTCGTACTGTATATAGGGAGGGCTGTGTGTGGACTCATACTGTATGTAGGGGATTGTGTGTGGGCTCATACTGTATGTAGGGGATTGTGTGTGGGCTCATACTGTATGTAGGGAGGGCTGTGTGTGGGCTCATACTGTATGTAGGGGGCTGTGTGTGTGGGCTCATACGGTATATAGGGAGGGCTGTGTGTGGGCTCATACTGTATGTAGGAGATTGTGTGTGGGCTCATACTGTATGTAGGGAGGGCTGTGTGTGGGCTCATACTGTATGTAGGGGGCTGTGTGTGTGGGCTCATACGGTATATAGGGAGGGCTGTGTGTGGGCTCATACTGTATGTAGGGGGCTGTGTGTGTGGGCTCATACGGTATATAGGGAGGGCTGTGTGTGGGCTCATACTGTATGTAGGGGGCTGTGTGTGTGGGCTCATACGGTATATAGGAAGGGCTGTGTGTGGGCTCATACTGTATGTAGGGGGCTGTGTGTGTGGGCTCATACGGTATATAGGGAGGGCTGTGTGTGGGCTCATACTGTATGTAGGGGGCTGTGTGTGTGGGCTCATACGGTATATAGGAAGGGCTGTGTGTGGGCTCATACTGTATGTAGGGGGCTGTGTGTGTGGGCTCATACGGTATATAGGGAGGGCTGTGTGTGGGCTCATACTGTATGTAGGGGGCTGTGTGTGTGGGCTCATACGGTATATAGGAAGGGCTGTGTGTGGGCTCATACTGTATGTAGGGGGCTGTGTGTGTGGGCTCATACGGTATATAGGAAGGGCTGTGTGTGTGCTCATACTGTATGTAGGGGGCTGTGTGTGTGGGCTCATACGGTATATAGGGAGGGCTGTGTGTGGGCTCATACTGTATGTAGGGGGCTGTGTGTGTGGGCTCATACGGTATATAGAGAGGGCTGTGTGTGGGCTCATACTGTATGTAGGGGGCTGTGTGTGTGGGCTCATACGGTATATAGGAAGGGCTGTGTGTGGGCTCATACTGTATGTAGGGGGCTGTGTGTGTGGGCTCATACGGTATATAGGGAGGGCTGTGTGTGGGCTCATACTGTATGTAGGGGGCTGTGTGTGTGGGCTCATACGGTATATAGGGAGGGCTGTGTGTGGGCTCATACTGTATGTAGGGGGCTGTGTGTGTGGGCTCATACGGTATATAGGAAGGGCTGTGTGTGGGCTCATACTGTATGTAGGGGGCTGTGTGTGTGGGCTCATACGGTATATAGGAAGGGCTGTGTGTGGGCTCATACTGTATGTAGGGGGCTGTGTGTGTGGGCTCATACGGTATATAGGGAGGGCTGTGTGTGGGCTCATACTGTATGTAGGGGGCTGTGTGTGTGGGCTCATACGGTATATAGGGAGGGCTGTGTGTGGGCTCATACTGTATGTAGGGGGCTGTGTGTGTGGGCTCATACGGTATATAGGAAGGGCTGTGTGTGGGCTCATACTGTATGTAGGGGGCTGTGTGTGTGGGCTCATACGGTATATAGGGAGGGCTGTGTGTGGGCTCATACTGTATGTAGGGGGCTGTGTGTGTGGGCTCATACTGTATGTAGGGGGCTGTGTGTGTGGGCTCATACGGTATATAGGGAGGGCTGTGTGTGGGCTCATACTGTATGTAGGGGGCTGTGTGTGTGGGCTCATACGGTATATAGGGAGGGCTGTGTGTGGGCTCATACTGTATGTAGGGGGCTGTGTGTGTGGGCTCATACGGTATATAGGAAGGGCTGTGTGTGGGCTCATACTGTATGTAGGGGGCTGTGTGTGTGGGCTCATACGGTATATAGGGAGGGCTGTGTGTGGGCTCATACTGTATGTAGGGGGCTGTGTGTGTGGGCTCATACGGTATATAGGAAGGGCTGTGTGTGGGCTCATACTGTATGTAGGGGGCTGTGTGTGTGGGCTCATACGGTATATAGGGAGGGCTGTGTGTGGGCTCATACTGTATGTAGGGGGCTGTGTGTGTGGGCTCATACGGTATATAGGAAGGGCTGTGTGTGGGCTCATACGGTATGTAGGGGGCTGTGTGTGTGGGCTCATACGGTATATAGGAAGGGCTGTGTGTGGGCTCATACTGTATGTAGGGGGCTGTGTGTGTGGGCTCATACGGTATATAGGGAGGGCTGTGTGTGGGCTCATACCGTATGTAGGGAGGGCTGTGTGTGGGCTCATACCGTATGTAGGGAGGGCTGTGTGTGGGCCCATACTGTATGTAGGGGGCAGTGTGGGTGGGCTCGTACTGTATGTAGGGAGGGCTGTGGGTGGGCTCATACTGTATGTAGGGAGGGCTGTGGGTGGGCTCATACTGTATGTAGGGAGGGCTCTGTGTGTGGGCTCATACTGTATGTAGGGAGGGCTGTGTGTGTGGGCTCGTACTGTATATAGGGAGGGCTGTGTGTGGACTCATACTGTATGTAGTGGATTGTGTGTGGGCTCATACTGTATGTAGGGGATTGTGTGTGGGCTCATACTGTATGTAGGGAGGGCTGTGTGTGGGCTCATACTGTATGTAGGGGGCTGTGTGTGTGGGCTCATACGGTATATAGGGAGGGCTGTGTGTGGGCTCATACTGTATGTAGGGGGCTGTGTGTGTGGGCTCATACGGTATATAGGAAGGGCTGTGTGTGGGCTCATACTGTATGTAGGGGGCTGTGTGTGTGGGCTCATACGGTATATAGGGAGGGCTGTGTGTGGGCTCATACTGTATGTAGGGGGCTGTGTGTGTGGGCTCATACGGTATATAGGAAGGGCTGTGTGTGGGCTCATACTGTATGTAGGGGGCTGTGTGTGTGGGCTCATACGGTATATAGGGAGGGCTGTGTGTGGGCTCATACTGTATGTAGGGGGCTGTGTGTGTGGGCTCATACGGTATATAGGAAGGGCTGTGTGTGGGCTCATACTGTATGTAGGGGGCTGTGTGTGTGGGCTCATACGGTATATAGGAAGGGCTGTGTGTGGGCTCATACTGTATGTAGGGGGCTGTGTGTGTGGGCTCATACGGTATATAGGGAGGGCTGTGTGTGGGCTCATACTGTATGTAGGGGGCTGTGTGTGTGGGCTCATACGGTATATAGGAAGGGCTGTGTGTGGGCTCATACTGTATGTAGGGGGCTGTGTGTGTGGGCTCATACGGTATATAGGGAGTCTTCAGTATACTTTATTCTGCTCGTCATTAAGTGATACAATTTATATAAAGTAATTCTAATGAATATGTGTATTGAGCAGAATGAATTTCAGTCTATTGCTTCAGCCCTCTACAACAGAGTTTCATGTGGCCCCTCAGGGAAATTAATTGCCCTCCATTGCTCCAAATCATCAGAAATTGAGCCTTACTGTGACCTATAGCAACATTAAATGCTTTTCTATCTGAAAAAATACAAGTGACCTCGAAAAATGTATTTACATCCCCCCAGTCTATAAATACACACAAGGGGAGGGGGATTTGAGGATACTTGTATTTGAATCTTTTCCCCAATTTTTCACATTGCCAACATGCTTGTTGACTGTTTCCAATCAAAGCTATTACAGGCTGTAACTTTAGATCACTGCAAGATATGTTGCTTACCTTTTTTACAGGCACAAGCCCCACACCCTTCCTTGAAGGAGAGACTCTGGTCTTTAGTTGATCTGATAAAGGGGTCAGGAGAGAAATCCTTCCCTTTGATATCCGGGAGGCTAGATACAGTGGCAGCTCGGAGCCGGCAGTGGCTGCATCTCTTGGTATTACTGGAGCCTGGATCGGGACCTAATTTAGCCATCTCCATTAAAGAGGGTTT